>NC_138552.1:39863882-40023882 GCF_964273705.1 Natrix helvetica
TCCAATGAATTATCTAGAGATAACTGCTACTGGGAATGTCACCTTTGTGTTGAAATTATATATAGCTCTACTTTATATACATTAATTTCATTGCTTGTGAAGTATTCACTTTTTAAAAATAGTTTTGAGTCTCTTAGATTACTCTATGCCTGTGATGGCGAACCTATGGCATGCATGGCACAGGTGGCATGCAGAGGCCTCTCTGTGGGCATGCCAGCTGTCACCCCAGCACAGATCCATCGCACATGCATGTGTGCCTCCCTGGAAAGCCTCCTGCACCAACCTGGAAGCCAAAAATGGATGGGAGGGGTTCATGCACGCAGTTTGGGGGGGTCTATCATAATCATCACAAAATTTTTGGGAAGGAAAAGTTTTTGAAAAAGTGTTGCTCAGTGATTACATATTAATTACTTTTAAAATATTTAGCCTGGTAGATTTACCAAGTCATCCAGAAAATATATGGATATAATATTTCAGAGAAACTGAAGTGAAAATATATAAATAGACACTACTATTCTAAATTGGAGTTCATCTTGTTTATTATTAAAACTATGGCATGGGAAATCATTTGCTGTTTCCTTCTTCCTTTTTCTGTATGTTTCTCTTTCTATTTTTTCTTTCTTTTCCTTTTTTTCTTACCTTTTTTGTCTTCTTCCTTTTTGGAAATTATACAATTGCCATGAGAATTCCTTTCCCACCACAGTTGTCCTTATTAGCCTTCTCTGTATTGCATTGCTACACCCTTATTCTTTTCAGATAGTCAGTTTCTCCACTGATAAGAATATTTATGCATGGAACTTGAAGAGCTTCAACATTTCCCCACAAATAAGCACAGGATTGAATCCCAATTGTACACTTTGATCCAATCATCCAAAAGTTCTCATTACAGAGTTTTCCAGGCTAAAAAAATTCCCATTTCAAAAGAAATTTAACATATTTTGGTTTTTATTATGGAGCCCCACGCTTCATGGGTTTACAATTTCATTTTCCATTGATGATATACTAAGTCTTTTTATGTTATTATTAGCTGCCTTGACTAGTTCTGTGGAACAAGAGCTGTTTCTTTTTCTCCATTTCCTTTATCTGTGGAAAAAGCTATCATTTCAAAATCAGTCCTAAGTTTCAGAAAAGCTTTTCGCTGTATGATTAAAATTCAACTAAAATGAAAATGGTTTCCCATTAATTATTTTGATGTAGAATGTGGAATATGTTCATGAATAAAAAAAAGGAAATTTGTGGAATGTTCTGGATGAAATCCCTAGATTTATTTAACAGTAATTCTGGCTTCATTCTTCAGCCAAACATTACAATTAATTATAAGATGTCGACTTGTTCTATGGAATCTTAGTGATGGGTGACTTTAAATAATTAGTTGCTGGGAGCTAACACACATTATTACAAATCTCCAAGCCCAGCAAAATAGGAGTAATCATGAACAAAATCAGAAAAGAAAAATACATTGATCAGATGAATAGCTTGAATTATTTATCAGTAAACTAGAATAAGATGATTGAAAGGAGGCATTTTACTATGATTGAAATTTTGTTATCCTGAGTTTTGGTGTGGCTTATTTAATCAGAATCAGTCAGTAATCCTACATTAAAATACTAAATGACGGTATAAAATTAGGAAATAATGAAAATTATTTATTGTTATTCTATTGCTGAAATTATTACTGGAACATTTGTTTTTGACCGAAGACTTTGTAGCTGATGACTCATTGAATCTAAGCTAAGTAAACATGTTCAAATGCATTTTCATATTTCTCACCCCAGAAAACCCAAAATATCTACAATGTTCAATAAAAGTATATGTTTTTTTTAAATGTACCTTTTAAAAAATGTATATGTATCTTAAAAATGTAGATGACCACATTCAGTAAAAAATAAAAACTTGTAGAGTAAGCAAACTCTGTCTACAATTTCACTGGACAAAATGTTAGGGATCTTTTCAGGTTTACCATAGCTTGACATATAATTGAAAGTTAACAAGTCTTATTTATGTCCACTAGAACTATGATTAGTTAAGCTGGCTTATTTGTACAAAACAAAGTTAATTTTGGCCATAGTTTAAACCTGAAGCACAATGCTAAACTACAATCAGCAGATTCACAGGCCCAATTGTATTTTACAGTAATAATATACTGTTTAGCTCATATGAATTATAATTCCAATAATTTTAGGTTGATTGATCCAAAGTATTTGGAAGGTTCCTGGTGTCAGCTTTTCATTTAATATGATGTTAGAGTAAGGATGATATGGTGATACTAAAATGTCTAATTGACAAGTGTGTGTGTGTGTGTGTGTGTGTGTGTGTGTGTGTAAGAGAGAAAGAGAGAGAGAGAGAGAGAGAGAGAGAGAGAGGGAGAGAGGGAGAGAGAGGGAGAGAGAGGGAGAGAGAGGGGAGAGAGAGAATGTATGTATGTATACACATAATCCTCCACTTATCAGCATAATTGAGACCAGAATTAAGGCTGTATGCAACCATTTTTATAATGCTTATTAAGCTAATATGGTGGTCTTCAAGAAAATACTTTCCTTATTAAGGAAATTGATTTTCCTCAATAGATATTTTTGTCAGAAACCAGAAGTAAACATTTGACACAAATATAACAAACTGCATTCAGATGGCTATGCAATGCTCAAATAACAGTAAAAGAGAGCTGGTTTCCAAATGGCCAAAATGAGATCACATCACTATAGGAGATTTGTCATAACTTTGTGTGTGTGTGTGTGTGTGTGTGTGTATGCACAAATGCACTCATTTCCTATTAAATTTGTGATATTAACTGTTAAAAAAAGAAGATCAGAGACATCCTGTTCAGTTGGATATCTATATATGTACTCATTAGGATATATTTCACAGAGTTACGGGTAATTAGGAGATTCTCAGCATTAGAATTTTCCCGTACTGATATGTTCAATCTTTTCTAAATAGCTCATTCAGCACTTACTTCACCTTTTATGAATTTATTCAAAAACCTTTTTTATAAAAGAAAGAAATTAGATGGAAACCCGTGAATAAAATAGAGCTATTTAATATGGAGGTTGAATCATTGGTAGCACTATGCAAAAGAATCCTAATACTTGCAAAAGATAGGAGGGGCAGGGAGGAAAGATAGAATGCAACAGTGAGTGCTAATGAGATGAGGTTACTGTGAAAATTTGGCTGAACTTTCAGAAATTGTGGCTTTTAGGTTCTATTCTACTACAAATAATCAGACTGGTGTAGATACTGTCCATCACAATTAAGTATTAATATTTCATTAATTGCTTAGTTTTCAGTAGATCATGCTGAGTATTATTAAATAATTTATGCTATGTACACCTTTCAACTATGTGAAAGAATTTCTCCCTTCACTTGAAGAGAGAAACTTCTCCCTTCACTTTGATTATTCTTTTTGAGCAGAAATGTTAACACGTTCAAAAGCACAAATGAAGATGTTTCTATATATTTGTATACAATCATTCTACTTCCGGTTTCTCAGGACGACGGACATGTTGTTCGCCGTTCGCCATCTTGGTGGGCTCCCCCTGATCTAGGGGGGCACAGGTGCCTTGTAGGGGCGTCCTGCCGAAGGGGCTGCTTGCTGGAGCCTCCTGGAGCGGCGGCAGCCGCAGGGGGGCTGCCAGCATTGCCCTAGGTGCCGGGAGGCATAGGGGGTGCTGCGCGTGCCTTCATCCTGAGGAGATCAGAAGAAACATTACACGTGAAAGCAACAGCTGAAATGCGGTGAGAGGGGAGTTCCCCCGGGGTCTCTTTCTTTTTTCTGAACAACTAAATAAATAAGGATTAGCAGCTCTCCTAAGACTCTTCAATCTTGGAAAAGTGTTGGAGAGGGGGGTTTCTTCCCCCCCTCTCGGAAAAGCGGCTTCACATGATCTCACTCTCGGAGGAGAGAGAGAGAACTAGAAAAAAAACTTTTGATATTCACTTCTTTCAAGCAATGGGACAATGACTTTCTAGAACAATTGTGAAAGAAAGAATGTGAGCTGACTTTATAAACTATGCATGGAAATTTTTTGAACTGTTGTTCTCTAATCCTCTGGGAGGGCTGAGCCAAAATGGCGTTTCTTCCCCCTTTTCTACTACCTTTACAAATGAACTGTCTCTTTTATATATTTGTATACAATATGGCCATGATTGCTTTATTACATAGTGAAAAATAATTTTCTTCCTTCCTTCCTTTCTCTCCCTCCCTCCTTCCCCTTCCTTCCTTCATTCCAATTTTAAATCAGTTTTGCCATTATGAAAGGCATTAAACAATCTCTAAAGAAACTGTTTTATTTTTTCTATATGTTTAGTCAAACATATAGCTGTGTCCAGTCTTCCCTCTGTTCCGCGCCTCACACAGAAGCTGCTGAGCCCTGATTTGCTGAGGAGAAACGAGTGCCACTATATAAGGAGCTGGCAAAAGCCTGGCAGCTGCTGCTCCTGTTAGCTGAGCAGACACTAGCTATCAAACTAGTGCTTACTGTTAGCCTGCAATATTAGCAGTAAAGACTGTTAGCTTTTACCAAATGTCTCATCTCAGTATGTAGGTCTCCTCGCACTGCGACATAATACTTAACTTGGAAGTTGAAAACCCTTCTGATATCTTTCCAGTGCACTGAATTAGAGAATGCTGCTGGGTGATTCCATTATTGGCATAAACACCAACATATTTAGCTTGGCTGGATTTTGATCAATATCTTTTATGTGCCTGCATGACCTTCTCTAAATGGTTCTTTGTATCTTCAGATGCTATAACTCGGAAATTAATTGTACCAGTTCTGAAGGACAGCAGCATCAAGGTGAACAGAGATAGATACAGATAGATTTACAAAAGACTAATAAAGTAGAATTGAAAGAAATGTCCAGCTTTCTTCAGTTGAGTTTGTTCATTACTGCAGTTCAACTTTTTTGCTGGAAGCTCTTGGTTATTTTTATAATTTAATGGAGGATGCAGCTGACAAAGAACATTCTGTATCTGGCAGATATACTTTCTGGAACATCATGATATTTTTCACTGTAATTCTTTCCCAGTATAAACATTTCAGCACTGGAAAATGAGAAAAAGCAAAAATCCATAGGATAAATTGAAAACTGTCTCAATCCAGAGCCCTTCTTACCCCCAAAACATGTCTCCAAGCAATTATTGAGTTACACCAGCCTTGGAGCTGGCATAGATTAAAATTTTCCATTGCTTCAAGGAAAGCACAAAATAAAACAAAATAGCCCGGAGATACTTTCTTCCCTCTTCCAGTGGGGCCAAAAGAGCCTCAGACTTATTAGAGGTTCTGATATCAGATCTCCAAAACAAAACATAATATAGCTCTGTAAGATATTTTGCTTCTTTTTTAGAACTCATATTGGCCCTGCTCCTTGATGTACCTTCCAGGAATGGCAATTTCTCCATAAAACGAATATATCTTAACGATATTTCTACCCAATCCAAATCATTACTTTCAGGTAGACAACTATAAATACCACAACTAATGCAAGCATCAAAATCTGTATAGGACTCTGATGGTGAACCTGTGTCACAGCACCCTCTCTGTGGGCACATGAGCCACCGCCCTAATTTAGCTCCACTGAACATGCATATGCGCCTCCTGCCAGCCAGCTGGTTTTCAGGTCTCTGTTGCACATGCGTGGGGGTGGGGTGTGTGCGGGGTGCGTGCATCTATGCACAGGGGGCAGGGCGCATGCAGGGAGTGTGCACAAGCACAGGGGGTGGGCTGTGTGCAGTGGGGCCATGTGCGCATATGCGGGGGCAGGGAGTATGCAGGGGGCTGCGTGCACATGCATGGGGGTATGCATGTATGGGGGCATGAGCATGTATGGGAGCATGAGCATGCATGGTAATGAGGCGCATGCTCATGGGCCTCACACGCATTGCACTTTGGGGATTCAGACACGCTGTGGGCACTTTGGGAGTTCAGGCGCACTCCGGAATAGGTTAGCCATCACTGGTATAGGAGGTTTGTTATATTGCTGTAACATACTGCTTCTTTTCCCTTCAGCAAAAATTGCTTTGTCTTCTAACAAATCAATACAGAGTAGAGCAATGGCTGTTATACTTTATTAAAACAACTAGAACATCTACTGCTGTTCGAACAGGCTAAAATGAGAAGTTTCCTTCAACCTAAGCTGAGAAAGTGCAATATTTTTACCACTTGAATTTTTAAAAAAAGTGAGAGGAGGGGTAAGTGATCATTACATACACATTGCTAGGTAGACAATACTATGTACACAATAGCCCTTACAAAACCGAGACATTTGAATTAAAACAAGAGTAGAAGAGGAAAGTAATTCATATCCCCAAAGGCACAGGATGATTATTTGTTGTGGGAAGCCACAAAAGTTTCCTTGTTTGCTGGAACCTACCACAATGTACACTGCAGACAATTACACTGCAGCCATGGAGACAGGCTCTTTAGTAGCATCAGCAGCAAACTCTGGAATGTAGTGTGTGTGTGTCTCTGTGTGCTGCTCATTGTGTATTCCGTGTTCAAATATACATGGGAATATATTTCCTGATCAGGATTCAAGTAATTCAAGAATTCAGGGTGAAACCTGAAGATGGAGACATATAAATCTAATAAATCCAATCCAATCCAAGATGTGCAATTTTAAAAAATATGTAGAAAATCTGGAATTCTGGAAACATCTGTTGATGTACTTTGTCTTTTCAAGAACAAAATTTGGTTTGAGGGTACTGGTAGATTTCTAGGTTGATTTTCAATTTAAGGAGTAAAATATATATGACTCAATTGTCAGGCTGATTGACAAGCAGTAGTTTTCAGATAGGACTATAGGCTACACATTTCAGGTTATGAAGAAATGTCATACCTTGTTCTTAATTCTTTCAGAGAATAAGCAATTTAAAATAAAGCAAGGCAGATTTGGATTAAATAGTTGAAAAATCTACTACTAATAAAATAAATTTAATACTGGAAGCAACAACGTCCAGAGAGAAAAACAGAACTTTTCAGCTGAAAAGAAGCTGAAAATATTTGATTTCCTTCATGCTTCACTTTATCCATGCAGTCTATGGCAGTATATTGCATTTTGCAGATTATAATGTTCCAGCAAAATAAAATAGTTCTAAATCCCAGTATTACCTTTAATCCCCTTTAATTAAATATGGACTTGTGATAAATGAAAGCTGGTTTTTATAATCCAAGCTTCTTTTATTCATTTCTATACCTAGCCCAAATAATTATACAAACTGAATATTTATTTGTTCAGTTACGTTTATATGCCCCACCTATAGGCTAGACAGCTTAATAAGGTACAATAGTAACAATGTTGTTATTTATTTTTATTATTTATTTATTATTCACACTTATAGACCGCCCCCTCTCCCGGAGAGGACTCGGGGCGGTGTACAGTCACTAAAATACGTTGTAAAATACATACATAAACAGTTAAATAATTAAATACGTAGGTGAAGGAGGTTGTGAGACTGTAATAGAATAATAAATATAATACGTTAAAAGCCTATTAAAACCCCAAACCCAATTAAAATAAATGAATCCCGGGAGGTAAAACTAAGAAAGTGCCAGGCCAGCTGATTGAAATAGGTGAGTCTTTAACTTTTGCCGGAAGGAACGGAGGTCGGTGGTAGTTCGAATGTCTGGGGGGAGGTCATTCCAGAGGGTTGGGCCCATCACAGAGAAGGATCTACTCCTAGGTGTCGCCCGCTGGCATTGCCTAGCAGACGGCACCAGGAGGAGCCCCTCCCTGTGTGAGCGGATAGGTCGCAGGGACGTGTGTGGTAGGATGCGATCCTGCAGATAACTAGGTCCTCTGCCATGGAGCGCTTTAAAGATGGTGATCAATACCTTGAAACGCACCCGAAAGGCCACAGGTAGCCAGTGCAGCTCGCGCAGGAGAGGTGTTACATGGGAGTAACGAGTACTTCCCATAATAACCCGCGCGGCTGCGTTCTGAACTAGCTGCAGTCTCCGGATGCGTCCCAAGGGAAGCCCCATGTAGAGGGCATTGCAGTAGTCCAGGCGAGACGTCACCAGCGCATGAGTGACCGTGCGCAGGGCACTCCGGTCCAGTAGGGGGCACAATTGGCGCACCAGGCACATGGTCCTCCATTGACAGCCGGGCATCAAGGAGGACACCCAAATTGCGCGCCCGCTCCACAGGGGGCAACTGTTCGCCCCCTATGGCCAGCGATGGAGTCAGCTGGCTGAACCGAGGTGCCGGCAACCACAGCCACTCGGTCTTGGAGGGGTTGAGTCTGAGTCTGTTGTCCCCCATCCAGACCCCGACGGCTTCCAAACACCGGGACATCACTTCGACAGCCTCGTTGGGGTGGTTTGGGGTTGAAATATACAGCTGAGTATCATCAGCGTAGAGATGGTACTCAACCCCAAAACCACGGATGATCTCACCCAGCGGCTTCACATATGCGTTGAACAGGAGAGGCGAGAGGACCGACCCCTGTGGCACCCCACAAGTGAGTGGCCTCAGGGACGACCTCTGTCCCCCTGTCAACACACATTGCTTCCGGTCGGAGAGGTAGGAGCCGAACCACCGCAAAACGGTGCCTCCGACTCCCATCCCCTCCAACCGGCGCAATAGGATACCATGGTCGATGGTATCAAAAGCCGCCGAGAGGTCTAATAGGACCAGGATAGAGGAGCAACCCCTATCTCTGGCCCTCCAGAGATCATCGACCAACGCGACCAAGGCTGTCTCGGTGCTGTGCCCGGGTCGGAAGCCGGACTGGCGCGGGTCTAGATAGTCGGATTCGTCTAGGTGTCGTGGGAGCTGCTGCGCCACCACATTCTCAACAACCTTCGCCACGAAGGGGAGGTTGGAGACTGGACGATAGTTAGCTAGCTCCATTGGGTCGAGCGAAGGCCTCTTGAGCAAGGGTCTCACCACCGCCTCTTTCAAGGCTGTTGGTAAGTATCCCTCACCCAGTGATGCGCTCACCAGGCCCAGGAGCCAGCCTCGTGTCACCTCCCAGGCTGCCAGTACCAGCCAGGAGGGGCACGGGTCCGTTAAACAAGTGGTGGGTCGCAGCCGTCCACGCAACCTGTCCAAATCCTCGGGGGCAACAGAGTCAAACTCCTCCCAGAATGGTCTCTCAAGACTCGCTGTTGGCGGCTCGTCTGGTCCACTGACGGAGGTCCACCCGCTCCGGATCTGATCGATTTTGTCCTGAAGATAATCCCCAAACTCCTCTGCTCTACCCTGTAAGGGTGTCTCCCGCGCCCTCTGCGATAAAAGGGAGCGAGTCACCCTAAACAGGGCGGCAGGGCGGTTATCCGCGGACGCAATAAGAGCAGCACAATGCCTACGTTTGGCCGCTCTTATTGCCACAAGGTAAGTCCGCAAATAGGCTCTTACCTGTGTTCGGTCAGATTCGGAGCGTGAGGACCTCCACCTGCTCTCTAGACGTCTCCTGTGGCGCTTCATCACCCTAAGCTCCTCAGTGAACCAAGGAGCCCGGGTGGGTCGATGCCGCAGGAGAGGTCGCAAAGGCGCAACCCGGTCCAAGGCCCCAGTCGTCGCCCTATTCCAGGCAGTCACTAGGTCCTCGGAGCGGGAGCGGGACAAGGCTACAGGAATTGGCCCAAGCTCCGTCTGGAATCTATCAGATTCCATCAGGCGCCTGGGGCGGTACCAGTTTATAGAGTCTGGTTCCGCCTCCTCGCGGTGGGGGATAGCGCCAGGGAAGTCCAGCCGGAGGGATGAGTGGTCTGACCATGACAGGGGCGTGATGACTAAATCCCCTATTCCCAGATCACTCGTCCACTGTTCAGATACAAAAATGAGGTCCAGTGTGTGGCCCCCTTCGTGAGTGGGGCCCTGCACTAATTGGGTCAGGTCCATGGCCGTCATGGAAGCCATGAACTCCCGGGCCACCTCGGAAGCCGCTCCCATTGATGGCAAGTTGAAGTCCCCCATGACCAAGAGTCTGGGAGTCTCAACTGCCGTCGCTGAGATTAGCTCGAGGAGCTCGGGCAGGGCTGCTGATGCATAGCGAGGAGCCAAGTATACAATCAGCAAGCCCCACTGCCTCCCTGGGCCCCAATTCACACCAAGGGACTCACACCCGGGTATCTGAGGGACAGTGAACTCCCTCGGCTCCAAACATTCCCGTATAACCACCGCCACCCCTCCACCCTTACCCAGGGCCCGAGGCTGATGGAATGCACGGAAACCCGGTGGGCACATTTCCACGAGGGGTAAACCACCCTCGTGGCCCAGCCAGGTCTCCGTTATCCCTGCAAGGTCTAGCTCCCCCTCTGAGATCAACTCATTAATGAGGGGGGCCTTGTTGGTGACAGACCTTGCGTTGCAAAGCATCAGCCGCAGGCCCTGGCTCTGTATGACCTGTCCACCTAGACTGCAGGGGTTGGTACAAACGACCGGGCGTAACCAACAGCCACGGTCTCCCAACCGACCTTGAGATCTTATCCTGTCCTCGCATCCCCTCCTCCCCGCGACCGTTGTAATAGGACAACCCTCTGCTTTAGTGACCTTTATATTCCCCCCCTCCACCGCATCCCCGTCCTTCCTGGACTCACCTGTCTGTCCGGCTCTGGCCCTCCTCCCGGTCTGATTAGCCCTCCCCCCCACCCTGGGACCCCCTAAAAAAGATAAAAAACATTTTACTAAAAATCCCCTTAGCTTCCGGTTCCTGCACCTCTCGGGGTCCACGAACCCGTCATCAAGGCGGGCCCTTGAAAGAGCCAAGGACCATGCCTGCGAGAGAGGGGCCTCCCGCAGGCGGAGCAGGTCTGACCTCGAATAGATTGTTAAAAACCCAGTGGGGTAAGGGTGCTGATGATAAAAAGTTGGTGAACGGGGGTAGAGTCTCAATAGGAAGTAGGAGGCTTCAATGTCCAATGTCCAGATTAATACTTGCATGAGGGGGGGGGAAGTGATCGAATATCCTCAAGTGGTGAGAGATGGCAGAGATGACAGAAAGGTGGGAGACAGTCCAAGGTGGTTCCAGATGGGGGGGCGTTCTTGGCCCAGTTGTTCTTGGCCTAGGTAACTGTTCAGGCCTATCCATGGCCTTGAAACAGGCCTCCAGTGGCCTCCGGTGTTCCAGGCCACCCCCAACCGTTGTTTATACCTTCGCCCTCACTCCTGGTTTCCATCCAAACGCCCAGGTGGGCACACTCCACCTTGGCCCCCCACACGGCGCTCCAAAGTTCTCCACGGATCATGAGATGCTGCATTAGGATTAGGATAAAATTCTCCACAATCTTCCAAGATCGTAAACTTGGCGTCCTCTGCTGGCGCCGGCAAGGCCCGGGGGGGGGGGCATGGGAGCAGCCAGGATACAGCAGGATACCAGAAAGGAGTCCCTGGCCGCGGCGCCACTCTTTCCACTCGTCCTGCTGCCGCAGCCGTCTCCAACTGCCTCTCCCAATTGCCTCCCAGCCTTATTCTCCTCCCCGGTGCCTCGTTCTTCTCCCCGGTGCCTTTTTTCACCGCCAGCGCAATCCTCACGCCGCGCTGCGCTGCGCGCGCCGCCGCCATTGCTTCCCAGCTGTTTCCCCGGCCGTTTACAGCCTTCCGTTCCTCCTCTTCCTCCAATCTCCCCCGACCACCCTGGCGGGCCAAAACGAGCCCAAAACAAGCCAGGGTGGTCGAGCTATCCAACTCTCGGCCCTCCGATGACATGAGGGCCGGCAGCAGTCCCTTACCCAGTCGGGAGCTCCATGGCGTTCTTAGGAGCTCAAGAGGCGACCGCCATCGCCGGAAGCTCCTCCTCCCCAGTTATTACTATTATGTGGTTAATCTTTGGTGAGATTCACAGCCTTTAGGGCTGGTTGGTAGCTCAACAGCTCGAGTCCTAACCAAGGACATAGGAACTGTTAAGGTAACATTGGAGGACATAAGTTGTTCCAAGCAGGGTGCTTTTTTGTAGAATCAGAATGTTTAAGTCAGGTAAATTTAGAATTTCCAAATAGCGAGGTAGCCCTTTAGGTATTGCTCCAAGGGCTCCAATTACAATTGGGACAACTCATGATTTCTTTTTCCACTGTCGCTCAACCTCAATTTGCAAGTCCCGGTATTTTGTGATTTTTTCTTGCTGTTTATCTTCAATTCATGCATCACCAGGTATTGCAATGTCAACGGACCATACTTTTTTTCTTTTCAACTATTGTTATGTCAGGTGTGTTGTAGGCCAAGTGCCTGTCAGTCTGAATTCTGAAATCCCATAAGATCTTGACTTTATCATTCTCTAAAATCTTCTCAACCTGATGGTCCCAGTGGTTTTTGCTGTACTCAAATCCAAACTTTTGGCACAATTTCCAGTGAATGATCTTAGCAACGTGGTCATGGCATTGTAGGTAGTCAGTTTGTGAAATTTTGCTGCACCCACTGATCAAGTGGTCGACTGTCTCATCTTTCTCATTACAGCGGCGACATTTGCTGTTGGTGGTAACATGTTGAATTTTTGCCTTCATGCAGTTTGTGGCTAAGGCTTGTTCTTGAGCTGCCAAAATAAAGTCTTCTGTTTCTTTTTTCAGTACTCCTGATCTTAACCAGTTCCAAGTTAGTTTTTGGTCAGCTTTGTCTTCAATACGAATCACAGGTATAGCCCAGGTATTTATGACTTTTATGATGTTTCCTCCATTCAATTTGGACTTTAATATCTTGCGAATTCATCAAATGTACTTGGCTGAAGTTAATTCCTTGACTTTATTTTGCATTAAGTCAGAGGCCTCTAAAATCCCCAAGTACTTGTAGCCTTCTTCTGGTTTTACTGCCTTTATCATTTCTTCATTTTCAAATTCTATTCCATCATCTTCTATGACCTTGCCTGCTTTGGTTGCCATTGTTGCACATTTGTCAATTCCAAACTGCATACCAATGTCTTGGTTAAATTCTTTTGTGCTTTCAATTAATAAATTCAGTTCAGCTTTTGTTTTACCAAACAGCTTCAAATCATCCATGTACACCAAGTGCGAAATTTTCAGTCCTTTCTTTGCAAGTTCGTATCCACAGTTCACCCTCTTCAAAATGGTTGTCAGTGGTAGAGGTGAAAGGGAATCACCTTGGAAAATGCCTCGTTTAATTTCAACTTCACCCAGTTCTTCTTCATTAGCCATAAGCTTCATTTTCCAGAGGTTCATTGAAGTTTCCATGAATTTTTGTATGTTGCTGCTGATGCCAAAAATTTTCAGGTATTTCTTGATCCAGCTGTGGGGAACTGAATCATTCTCTTATAGTTTATCCAAGCCATGAACAGATTGGTTTGTCTTTTCTTTGAATTCTTTAGGATTAGCTTGTCAATCAGCAGTTGGTCCTTTGTTCCTCTTGAATTTTTGCAGCATCCTTTCTGTTCTACATGAAGCAAATAATTTCTTTCCAAGTATCCATAAATTTGGCGTGAAATGATACCAGTAAGGAGCTTGTATGTTGTTGGCAAATAGGTGATTGGCCTATAGTTTCCAGGGTCCTTTCCTTTTTCTTTATCTTATTATATACTTCATTCATTGAACATGAAACTCAGCCAACTAAACATTCAAAAATGCATTACAAATACCAGTGACTGGTGCTAATGGTTGATACGGTTTGCTGCCAGCATCCTAGGTATAAACCAAATACCTTCTGAAAATATACGATGTTTCGAGTAGTGCAGTTTTTTGCAGTTCCATTGGTGTTATTGCGGAAAGCCACAATTTGTTAATGTATCTTGTAAAATTCTTAGACATGGTGCCAAGTGCCCCGACATCAATGGATATCACTGTTACATGTTTTATCCATAGCCATGTAGTTTTGATGGCCAGGTCGTGATATTTTGTGACATTATATTAATATTTACTTTATTCATTAAACATGAAATTCAGCCAACTAAACATTCAAAAATGCATTACAAATACCAGTGACTGGTGCTAATGGTTGATACGGTTTGCTGCCAGTGTCCTAGGTATCAGCTAAGTACCTTCTTAAAATATAAGATATTCTGAGTAGCGCAGTTTTTTGCAGTTCCACTGGTGTTATTCCAGGAAGTTGCAATTTGTTAATGTATCTTGTAAAATTCTTGCCATAGTGCCAAGTGCCCCGACAACAATGAGTATCACTGTTACATGTTTCATCCATAGCCATGTAGTTTTGATGGCCAGGTCGTGATATTTTGTGATATTATGTGGTTAACCTTTGGTGAGATTCACAGCCTTTGGGGCTGGTTGGTAGTTCAGCAGCTCAAGTCCTAACCAAGGACATAGGAACTGTTAAGGTAATGTTGGAGGATATAAGTTGTTCCATTGATAATTGATATTATTATTGTTATTGTTATTATTATTATTAACAACAACAACAACAATAATAATAATAATAATAATAATAATGATAGAAACGAATAAAAATTCTATACCGCATCGGTCGTCGCGCGGGTTAACAAGGGCCGCGGCAGATGTTGAGGTCCCTGGGCATCCGTCGACAAGTGGGCTACAAGTGGACCAGCCAACAAAACAACAGAAATATAGTGCAGATGAAAATCGTGCCATAATGGCCTGCTATTACAACTCAGAGCCAAAAAAGAGAGGCTATTTAAAGCGAATGTATGATTTATGGAAACAACAATATCCAGATTCAAATGTTAGTGAACAATGACTAGCAGATCAAAGGCAATTTATTATACGGAATAAAGTGTTTAGTGAAGTTGAACTTGAGGAAATTCAGGCAAATTGCAAAAAAAACAACAGCAACATCACAAGAGAAAATAACTGATACTCATGACACAACTAAAGAAATCATAGGAGAACTCCCAGAGGAAGCTGCCGGAGAGGAAATAACAACACTACCACCAGAACTAGTTACCATTGAACCAACTGATGAACCAACTCAAAAACAAAATGAACTGAAGGACAAGTTCATGGAGCATTTTCTGGCTAGGGAGGAAAGGCAACGTTTACCATCATTAAAAACTGTCCCTAAGAAAATTTTGGGTCCTGTCATGAAAATGGTTAATGCAGTGCTTTCAACAATTGAATCGGGATCCATTTTGGAAATGAACCAGTTAATGTACAGTGCAGCTGTAATAGTCACTAATGAACTAGGCTTTAAAATCAAAGCACCTAATCCCCTAATGGAAAAAGCATCAAAGCCAAAGTGGAAAATCCGATTAGAACAAAAAGTCAAAAAATTAAGGGCAGATGCTAGCAACTTAAAGAACATGCATGAGCAACAGCTTAAAAACAGAAAAATCATAGATCAGCTAATCAGAAGATATAGATTGGATACAAGAAACATCAATGAAGCTGTAGAGATTGTAAAACAGCAGACAACAGCAACAGCTAGAAAAATTGAGAGATATGAGGCACGAATCATTCAATATAAACAAAATCAACAATTTTGATCAGACCAACGGCGTTTTTATCAAAGTCTTAATGTGAATGGTGACACCAAAAGTGAAAAACCAGAAAAGCAGGCCACAGCTGAATTCTGGAAAGAATTGTGGGAAAATGCAAAGGACTACAATAAGGAAGCAAAGTGGATACATGACTTTGAGGAAAGCATTGGTAATAAACAAATGCAAGTATTAGAAATAACAACTGAGATGGTCAAAAATCGAGTAAAAAAAGTAAAGAATTGGACATCACCTGGAAATGACCAATTACATGGTTTCTGACTCAAATATCTGACCAGTTTACATGCAATGTTGGCCAGGCAACTGAATGAAATTTTACAAAATGGTCAAATTGATGAATGGCTGACAACTGGAAAAACATACTTGATTCAGAAAGATGCAACTAAAGGAACAATACCTGAAAACTACAGACCAATAACATGCTTGCCAACAACCTTTAAATTACGCACAGGCATTATTGCAGATAACATTATGGATTATTTGGAAACAAACAACATCTTGCCAGTAGAGCAAAAAGGCAACAAAAGAAGGAGTAGGGGCACAAAAGATCAGCTCCTAATTGATAAAATATTAGAAAATTGTAAGAAAAGAAAAATGATCTTGAATATGGTTTGGATTGATTATAAAAAAGCATTTAACTCATTGCCACATAGTTGGATCATAAAATGCTTAGAAACAACTGGCATTAGTAAAAATATTACATCCTTCACTGAAAAGGCGATGAAACAATGGAGAACTGAGTTGGCAGTAGGGAAGGAGAACTATGGAATGGTCAATATCAAGCGAGGAATTTTCCAGGGTGATTCACTTTCACCTCTTCTCTTCATCATCGCGATGATCCCACTATCAGTAATCCTAAAAAAAAATGAAATTAGGCTACCAAACAGCCAAAGAAGCTGAAAAAATTTCACATTTATTATATATGGATGATTTGAAACTCTATGGAAAGTCAGAAATAGAAATCCAATCACTGACAAACACAGTCCGAGTATTCAGCAATGATATTTCAATGCAGTTTGGCATGGAAAAATGTGCCACTGTATCCATAAAAAGGGGCAAAATCACTACATGTGAGGGAATTGAAATGCCCAATGGCCAACTAATTAAATGCAATGAAAATGAAGCCTACAAATACTTAGGCATTTTGCAGTTGGATGACATCAAACATGGAGAAGTAAAAACTATTGTCAGGAGAGAGTACACCAACAGAGTTAGGAAAATTTTGAAATCTAAATTAAATGGTGGAAATACAATCAAGGCCATAAATACCTGGGCAATACCAGTTATAAGATACACAGCTGGTATAGCTAACTGGACACAAGCTGATTTGGATATTTTGGACCGAAAAACAAGGAAACTAATGACAATGCACTACAGTTTACATCCACGCGGTGACACTGATAGACTATACCTGCCCCGAAAATCAGGTGGCAGAGGATTATTACAAGTGAAGCAAATAGTTGAAGAAGAAAAACATGCACTGGCTGATTATCTAAAAGAAAGTCAAGAACATCTATTAATCGAAGTAAAGAACAAAAATCTACTGAAGGCCCAACAGACGAAACAAGAATACAGAAAAGATGTGATAAAATCAAGAATGGAGAGTTGGCAGAAGAAAGCATTCCATGGTCAATTTCTGGAAAAAATAAAAGATAAAGTGGACAGTGAAAAAACTTGGTTATGGTTAACAACAGGTACATTAAAGAAAGAAACAGTGTCACTAATCCTGGCTGCGCAAGAACAAGCTATCCGAACAAATGCCATTAAGGCCAAAATCGAAAAATCCTCTGATGATACCAAATGCAGACTCTGCAAAGAAGTTGATGAAACTGTTGACCACATACTCAGCTGCTGTAAAAAAATCGCGCAGACTGATTATAAATTGCGGCACAATTCAGTAGCACAAATGATCCACTGGAATTTGTGCAAAAATTATAATATTAAAACAACAATAAACTGGTAGGAACATAAGCCTGAAAAAGTTACCGAAAATCAGATGGTCAAGATCCTGTGGGATTTTCGTATACAAACAGACAAAATACTAGCGTATAACACACCAGACATCAAACTGGTTGAGAAAAATAAGGTTACAATCATAGACATCACAATACCAGGTGATAGCAGGGTCGAGGAGAAGCAACATGAAAAAGTGGCGAAATACCAGGACTTAAAAATTGAAATTCAACTATTATGGCACAAACCAGCAGTGGTAATTCCAGTGGTAATCGGCACACTGGGTGCTATTCCAAAAGCACTGGAATTACATTTAAAACAGTTAAAACTTGACAAAATCTCCATCAGTCAAATGCAAAAAGCTGCACTGCTTGGATCTGCACGTATATTACGAAAATACGTTACGACGTCCTAGGCCCCTGGGTGGGGTCCGACTAGTAATCAATGCCAAATCCGGCGAAACAACTGGCCGCTGTGAAACAATCGTATAATAATAATAATAATAATAATAATAATAATAATAATAACAACAACAACAACAACAACAACAACAACAACAACAACAACAACTTCGCCGTTGCCGGTCCCAAGCCCGGATGAAAAAGGAGGAGGGTTGGGGTCAGATTGGCAACCTGGCCCCACAAAAAAAAACCGCCAACCCATACAACATGGTGAAAGAAACGAATAAAAATTCTATACCGCATCAGTCGTCGCGCGGGTTAACAAGGGCCGCGGCGGATGTTGAGGTCCCTGGACATCCGTTGACAAGTGGGCTACAAGTAGACCAGCCAACAAAACGACAAAAATATAGTGCAGATGAAAACCATGCCATAATGGCCTGTTACTACAACTCAGAGCCTGAAAAAGAGGTTATTTAAAGCGAATGTATGAACTATGGAAACAACAATATCCAGATTCAAATGTTAGTGAACAACGACTTGCAGATCAAAGGCGATTTATTACACGGAATAAAGTGTTTAGTGAAGTTGAACTTGAGGAAATTCAGGCAAATTGCAAAACTAAGAAAACAACATCACAAGCAGAAATAACTGATACTCAAGACACACCTAAAGACATTGTAGTAGAACTCCCAGAAGAAGCTGTCAGGGAGGAAATAACAACACTATCACCAGAACCAGTTATCACTGAACCAACTGATGAACTAACTCAAAAACAAAAAGAATTGAAGGACAAGATCATGGAGCATTTTCTGTTTAATAAGTAATGGCAACGTTTACCATCATTAAAAACTGTGCCTAAGAAAATTTTGGCTCCTATCATGAAAATGGTTAATGCAGTGCTTTCAACAATTGAATCGGGATCCATCTTGGAAACGAACCAGTTGATGTACAGCACAGCTGCAATAGTCACTAATGAACTAGGCATTAAAATCAAAGCACCTAGTTACACAACAGAAAAAGCATCAAAGCCAAAGTGGAAAATCCGATTAGAACAAAAAGTAAAAAAATTAAGGGCAGATGCTAGCAACTTGAAGAACATGCGTGAGCAACAGCTTAAAAACAACAAAATTATAGATCAGCTAATCAGAAGGTATAGATTGGATACAAGAAACATCAATGAAGCTGTAGAGATTGTAAAACAGCAGATAACAGCAACAGCTAGGAAAATTGAAAGATATGAGGCATGAATCATCCAGTATAAACAAAATCAGCAATTTCAATCAGACCAACGGCGTTTTTATCAACTCTTAATGTGAATGGTGACACCAAAAGTCAAAAACCAGAAAAGCATGCCACAGTTGAATTCTGGAAAGAATTGTGGGAAAATGCAAAGGACTACAATAAGGAAGCAAAATGGATACATGACTTTGAGAAAAGCATTGGCATCAAACAAATGCAAGTATTAGAAATAACAACTGAGATGGTCAAAAATCGAGTAAAAAAAAGTAAAGAATTGGACATCACCTGGAAAGCACCAATTACATGGCTTCTGGCTCAAATATCTGACCAGTTTACATGCAATATTGGCCAGGCAACTGAATGAGATTTTACAAAATGGCCAAATTGATGAATGGTTGACAACTGGAAAAACATACTTGATTCAGAAAGATGCAACTAAAGGAACAATACCTGAAAACTACAGACCAATAACATGCTTGCCAACAACCTTCAAATTACTCACAGGCATTATTGCAGATAACATTATGGATTATTTGGAAACAAACAACATCTTGCCAGTAGAGCAGAAAGGCAACAAAAGAAGGAGCAGGGGCACAAAAGATCAGCTCCTAATTGATAAAATGATATTAGAAAATTGTAAGAACAGAAAATGATCTTGAATATGGTCTGGATTGATTACAAAAAGGCATTCAACTCATTGCCACATAGTTGGATCATAAAATGCTTAGAAACAACTGGCATTAGCAAAAATATTACATCCTTTACTGAAAAGGCGATGAAACAATGGAGACCCGAGTTGGCAGTAGGGAATGAGAACTACGGAATGGTTAATATCAAGCGAGGAATTTTCCAGAGTGATTCACTTTCACCTCTTCTCTTCATCATCGCGATGATCCCACTATCAGTAATCTTAAAAAAAATGAAATTAGGCTACCAAACAGCCAAAGAAGCCGAAAAAATTTCGCATTTATTATATATGGATATTGAAAAAAATAAGGTTACAATCATAGAAATCGCAATACCAGGTGATAGCAGGGTCGCCGAGAAGGAATATGAAAAAATCACGAAATATCAGGACTTAAAAATCGAAATACAACTATTATGGCACAAACCAGCAGTGGTAATTCCAGTGGTAATCGGCACACTGGGTGCTATTCCAAAAGCACTGGAATTACATTTAAAACAGTTAAAAATTGACAAAATCACCATCAGTCAAATGCAAAAGGCCGCACTGCTTGGATCTGCATGCATATTACAAAAATACGTTACGATGTCCTAGGCCCCTGGGTGGGGCCCAACTAGTAATTAATGCCAAATCTGGCAAAACAACTGGCCGCTGTGATACAATTCTGTTGATGCAATAATAATAATAATAATAATGTATTTAAAAACCTTTATAAATCAATATAGATTTGGATCCTGTTAAATAGGAAGAAAAAAGGGACCTACTTCTTGTTTCAAGGTGCTGATTATCATCTTTAAAGCGCTCCATGGCACAGGACCGAGTTACTTGCGGGATCATATCCTGCCCCATACATCCCTTCGGCCGATCCGCTCACACAGAGAGGGACTCCTCTGGGTGCCGTCCACTAGGCTGTGCCAGTGGGCGACGCCCAGGGGAAGGGCCTTCTCTGTGATGGGCCCGACACTCTGGAATGACCTTCCCCCTGATATTAGAACAACCACGGACTTCCACTCCTTCCGCAAGAAGCTCAAAACCCACCTGTTTAATCTAGCCGGCCTGGCCTAACTCCAGCTCTCCCACCTCAGTCTGTATTTTTAAATTTTACGGGTTGGTCTTAAAGCTAAGTTTTTAATTTTTATAAATTTGTACAGGGGTTTAAAGTTTAATCCGGTTTTAATTATATTTATTGTTATCTGTATGGTTTTTAATTTGGTACCTGTACACCGCCCCGAGTCCCTTTGGGGAGAGGGGGCGGTCTAGAAATCAAATAAAATAAATAAATAAATAAATTGTAATGTAGAAGTTTATTTCATTATACATTGTGAACTAGGTTGGTAGTACTTTAAATGGTTGTAGACAGGTACCATGCTTGCAGTTCACATGCTCCACAGGACAGTTCTCAAATGATTAAAAGTAATTAAAAAACACCACACAACCCTATATTTCTTTGATTCATTAGCTGACCCAATTTTTAAAATGGTTTAGTTTCAATGCTAATGGATATGGGTTGAGATTATCTATCTATCTATCTATCTATCTATCTATCTATCTATCTATCTATCTATCTATCTATCTATCATCTATCATCTATCTATTATCTATCTATCTATCTATCATCTATCATCTATCATATATATATATATATATATATATATATATATATATATATATATATATATATATATATATATATATATATATATATATATATATATATATATATATATATATATCATCTGCCAATAATCTTGTTGCCTTCAGTTTCTAGAATTCAGATTAAGTCTAAATACACAGAGTGAAAAAAAAACCCACCATGGAGGTATTGTGATCAGTGGATTATGAAAGCTAGACTTGTTTCCAGTCCAAGTATGCTTACTAGCCGCATCTCTTATCTCTGTTTTTGGCTAAATGTGAAAAGTCTTTGCCTAGACCCTGACATGAGTGGACAGAGTTCCTTTTCATAACAAAAAAAAAACAAAAAAACACCCTTGATTGGTTGACCTTGATTAATTCTTCGTGAATAGGAGTGTGAATCTTGATAGATTCACATTAGGCAAATTCTCATAGAGTAAAGGGAGGCAACTATCTTAAAATGTATATTAAAATCATATAATTTTAATAATTTTAAAATTACATAAGGTGTGGGAATTCAGATATCATCTTTCCATACAAAGAATGGATAGACACCCAGTCTACCAAACTATTTCCTCTGTGGTGGACTTTTGTGTGTAATCCTTAAATTAGTTCTTCTAAAGCTGCAATTATTAGCTGATAATTTATGTAAATAATTTTATTTGTACTTCAAACACATTTCTAACTAATTCTGACCTCTTTACATTATTAAGATTACCATTGTTTAAAAATATATGAATTTCATGTTACATTCTTTCCTCAGCCGAAACCTACTTCTCAAACTTACTTTCAGTCTTCGTTGGCATTTGAAGGTAGAAATTTAATTAACCAACAAATGGTGTTGTTATGCAGTACCTGTAGTCATATCATCATTAAAAATCTTGGCAAATTCAAATGAAGGTGAAACTGAGGCCCTCAAGTGCATGAAGTATGTAGTTTCAAGAAGTCCAGTGGCACTTTTGTTGTGTTTAATCAAACTGAACAAAGTAGATACTAGATCACAGTAGAATCTTTTGCTTAGCTTTCTGTAAAATACATGCAAACCTCAGTGGGCTGAATGCTAATTAATACAAGAAATTAGACTCTTTGACCCAAAGGAAATTTTGTACCATGTTCTACTTTCATTTACAAATATATTTTATGTAGGCTTTCAATGGATCCATTGCAAAGTATAAAAGGAAAATGCGTGGTAGTCCCAGAACAAAATAAGACGAAATCATGTTTAAGCATTGAGGCTTTATAAAATTTGTTTCAATAGAGTGAACCTCTTCCATGATTTATTCCCTTTTTAAAATAAATGTAATTAAATTTTTAAAGAGAATGTAAAAAACTAATATAAACTAATACAGAATAAAGGAAACAAAGGAAGAAAGAGAGAGAGAAAAAGAAAAATATAGAAAGAAACCATAAAAAGAAATATGTTTCCAATCTCCTTTGCAATAAATACAAGCGAGATCTCTTACTCTATGATTACAAAAGAAAGCTCATTTCTTTCTATTATCTGATCTTTTTTCTAATCATTGAAACCACAGGTCATAAGTGCAGTTTTATTCTGTTTCATGTAAAAAGGGCATAAGGGGTTTTCAGTCAGCTATCAATATAGATATAGTCATTTTTATAATCAAGAAGTCACCGATGAATGAGAATATTTGTAGCTCAGGTTGAAACAAGGGGTCTTTGGTGATCTCTGAGCTTGCTTGTTTTCTTGCAGATGCTTCATATCCAAATTAGGTAACATCATCAGTACTAGTAATCTGTTTTCTGTCAGTTTATATTCTGTTGGCTTGCCCTGTTAGCGTTGATGGTGTAGTCTTAGAGTGTTGGGCTTAGAATGTTGGTCTTACAGTGTTGGTGGGGTGGCCAACAGAATATAAACAGCATTTGGATAATGAAATGTCTGCAAGAAAACAAAGAGAGCACCAAGGAAACCAATTTAGCCATCTTTGCAAGTTCCTCATCTTCACCAACCATTCCTGCATTATGGGTGGTGTTAAACCTTTGAACATATAATATACTTGCTGCAGACATGATATATAAAAATAAAGTTCCATGTTCCATTTTTTTTCTAGTTGCCTAGCCATTAGTCCCAAAAGAAAAGTCTCTGGGTTCATTTATACTGTAACTGAATTACAATTAAAATCTTCTAAATTAATGTAGGTATTTGTATTCAAACGTTTTCAGCTTTTTCATACATCCACCAAAAACATGATAAAAATATCCCTTCATGTTGTTCACATCTTCAGCATAGATTCAAAATACCTTTATACATTCTAGACTATTTATCTGAGAAATACCAACAATGCATCATTTTACAAAAATTCTTTTTAAGGTTAAAAACATTAACCTTAATGTCAATTTTGATCCTTTCAACCACATATTGACCTATTATTATCCATTTATATATTGTAACCAAAATTTTCAGTCCATTATATCAAACCATATCATTTGTTCACTTGTTCTACTTATGTCTCCCATTTCAGCAAAAGTTTATAATTTTATCAATAACATGATTGTTATTAACATACAGTTTCTTACATTGTTCAAAGCCATAAAATGTTTATACACTTTAAATCTTTCAGATAATTGCATAACATTCTATAGAATGCTTTGCACACTGAAAGCTACAAAGTGTTTTCATGCACAACCTAGATTTATATTCATTCCAGACTCTAAGAATGACCCACATAATATAATGGTTTTTCAAATCTACATTAACCTTAGCTTTGTCATACCATAGATATCCAAGCCACCCAAATATCAAATCATGTCCTTTTAACTCCAATAACCTCCTATTTCTTCACAACACCCACTCTTTCATTCAAACTAAAGAGTAGGCAGCAAAATATAATTTCAAATATTTTCTTCACATCTTGTAGTACCAGATATTTAACTCATGCTTTTCTCCTGCTATACAATTTTATCTATAACCTTCTTGAGTTATTTTAAAAAGTACAGCAGTTTTCAAAATAGGCATTGTCTGAAATAAAAATATTCGGAGTAAAATATTTGTCTTAAGCAGAGAAATTCTATTTATAATTTATAATTCTACGATCACAGTGGAACTTTTTATCACCTTGGCTATATCTTTTTCACTTCATTTCACATTTTATCATATTTATTTTGAAATAGCATATACCGTATTTTTTGGAGTATAAGATGCACCTTTCCCCCCCACCCAAAAAAAAGAGCATGGAAATGTTGATGCTTCTTATACACCAAATACAGCCATTTTTGCCCTCCCGAAGCTCCGCCCTACATCCCATTTTTGTGAAAAATAGGCAAAAAAATGGGCCATTTTTCACAAAAATAGGAGTGTATTTGCCTTACCCTCCCATCCCGTGAAGCATTTTGCAGGCTTCAGCAGCACAGGGGGTAGGGAAAAACAGCTGAATTCGGTGAAAAACGGGGGTGTTTTTGCCTTCTCCCAGCCCTGCTGAGTGCTCCTCAGGGCTGTGGAGGTCAAAAACTTTTTTTTCTTACTTACCTTTTCGAAATCTTGGTGTGTCTTATACATTGGTATAAGTCTTATAGTCTTATAAGATAAGTCTTATAGTCTGAAAAATACAGTATTATGTGTATACAGAATACACATAATCATAATTATACTTAAGTATTTCATGTTCGGTTTCATATTAAAATCCATCTTATTCCTCAATTTTACATTATCTTGAATCTTCCTTGTCTTTGTTAACTTCTTTGTGTTCAGTTTATTGATATTAAAACATACTAATGGCCCAAATTCCTTCCATTCATTTATTAAAAGCTTGATTTCCCTTAATGAGTTGGTTAAATCTCCATTAATGATTATTTGTGCCCATATTAAGTATAAATTCATTTGGACCATTTTGTTTGTTTATTTTTATCCTACATTTATTATTTGTATAAATAAATCAATACAGTGAACATACATAATGCTCCCCCCCTCCTCCTCCTCTTTTCTCCACAATCACCACCATGTGGGGTAACTGAGGCTGAGAGAAAGTGATTGGTCCAAAGTCACTCAGTCAGATTTCATGGCTAAATTAGGATTAGAATTCAAAGTCTCCTGGTGCCTTTGCATACACTACTAGACCAAGCTGGAGAATTTTATAAAATTTTGTCAAAATTCATATCTTTCAGAACCTTAAATAAGAAAATTCAGTTTAATTGTCAAAAGCCTTCTCTAAAATTTGGTTTGTTTTTCATAATGTTCGTCCAAATAATTCAGTTCCAGAATTATTTTTCAACTGTCTGTTAAGGGAAAAATACCCACCTTGCTCCTCATAAATAAATGTTTGCAGTTTTTCATCTAAAATCATTGCAAACAGTTTTAATTATTATTCACTAATGATACTGGTGTGTAATTTCTTGTTGAAGTCAAATCTTCTCCCTCTTTAGGTATTAATGTTACATTAGCACCTTTCCATATCTCTGGTATACTTTTGCTATGTAAAATAAAATTCACTGTATTTTTGTAAAGGTTGTGAAGTTTATGAAAGTTCATTCTTAAAGCATTTATACCAAACTTGATAGTCCACCTGGTTCAGGTACCTTTCCTTGTTTTCTCTTTTTAATTGCTTCTGAAACTTTCCTTATTATAGGCTCATACATATTGTGTCTTTGTTCTTTTGTAATTGTTCTTTGTTCTTCTAGGTAAATTTGTTTTCTAAGATTTTCATTTACTTTCTCCCAAAGAATATCACTTCCTTTATACAAATTAGAATAATATTTGATTAAATATTTTATGGCCATATTATTAATTAATATAGTGTTTCCTCTTGTAAATTCAATATCATTTTATTTTATTTTCATAATTTATAAAGCAGCCATTTCCCTGATTTATTCATACTAAATTTCTTTGCATAATTCAATTTCATTTCCATTTCTCTTATTGATTATATAGATAACTGTTGCTGTAAAATCTTAATTTGTTGGAAGGTATTTGTATTTTTTAGGTAATTATTTTTATCTCATCAAAATATTTCTTGCCTCTACTTCATATGTTCAGAATTATGTTGTATCAAATATCCACTACTAAAGGCTTTACTTGCATCTGAAACCATTCTCATACACCTTTATTTAAATTAGTTTCAAAGCATTATTTAAATTTCCTTTTACACTCCTTAATAATTTCATTTCATCTCCAACTGAAAGGTTTCCTTTTATGAATCAAACTTACCAATGTCTTTGGTAAAATCTCTACCTTAGAAATTTAATAACCAAGTCTCTTGAAATCCAAATCATATTTATTCTGGAAAAAGATTGTTTCTTTCTGAAAAATGGCCATACTCTCTTGAACTTTTAATATTTTTCATCAGAAGTCCTGGTCAGATGAACAAAGCCATAAATCTCCCATCAAACATCAATTTTCATAAGAAAAGTCAGAAGTAGAATTTCTAGAACAAACTACTTTGGGAGAATTCAATAATAGGGAAGGTTGTAATACCACTTCTCATATACTGAAGGTTCAACTTCTTTTAGCTTTGCTATGTGCAATTTAGGTATTAAGCTGGTATGGGGAAACTATCTTAAGCCTCTACTGACAGCTGCTTAATTTGTGTGGAAGAATTTTCACTCATACATTTATAGAACATTTTAATGTGGTGGACAGAAGTGGATGCTTTAGTCATCAGCATGGGAGTAGCCCACTTGTCCTCAGACTTTTTTTTTTTTGATGGTTTGTGTGTAGGAGAATTCCCTATGTGAATTTCCACACTACAATCTGTTTCCATGATGTCAAAGCAATTGTTTACCTCCCCAGAGAACTCAATTGATTCAATGTTTATTACTCAACTTAATACCATCCTTCTGTGTTTTTTGATTCAGGTCAGTGATTTTGCATGTTATTAAACACTGTTGGCAGAGTAACCTACATGCTTTTTTGACATGTGAAATCTCCTTCAGCACTTTAGAGTAGGTGCATAGCTTTTTCTATGGCACGATCTGCATTATAATACAGTAAAATCATATTTTCAAAACCAGGTAATTAAATTAATTACTATTATTGTTCACATAGTTAATAGTTTTTCAGTTCTGTCATATTATAAAATATTTTTAACTATTTTTCAGCTGGAACTTTGAGGGCTTTACTCAAGAAACTGGAGTAAAGCTGCTATAGATGATGAAAGAAGCAAAGTTTAATGGCTTCTTATTACAACAATTCAGAAAGCAACATTAACTTACCTTTTAATCAGATATGCCACCAACAATTGTTACAACAACTAGTTACAATAACATAAAAGTATTATTCATTGATAAATAATGCATACATTGGGAAGACTTGGAATTTGTGGTATTTTAAAGAAATTGACTCTTACAGTCTCTTCTTCCACACTTGAAAAGTAAAGAAAATCAACAAAAAAAAAATCTTAGAAACATTTGTTTTTAAATTGTAGGAATCAGCCATTACGGTAACAAGGAAGACACAACAGCAGTAATCTTTTATAGATGCTGAAGTGCTTAAACTTTTTTTTAAAAAATCTGGACATTGATTTAGTCATGTTTCCCTAGCAACCATTTCTGGTTGAAATATAAGCAAGGATACATTTCTAGTCCATTGATTGATCACAAATCATAAATACATAATTTCAATTTAAAGTGCAATGCAATGCTCAGCTAGTTTTTGCTGGCTGAAAGTGAGGTTGCCAAACCTAAGCTGCAAATGACTAGTTTAGTAACCTTGCATGAAAGTGAAACATAGAGTTTTATGAACATACTACAGGCTCTTCCACAAAATGACTGTCATGGGAAAAACCTGCCTTTTTGTAAAAATGGCGCCATTTGGGAGAGTGGCCCACCACAAATCATTTTGGCTAGGTGGCAAATTAACCAACTGGATTCCTACTGCTATAACATTTTTTTTTCTAGACAGGTAAACACATATCTAACTCCTTAGGCTACAACTATCATTATTTTCATCTTATACAAACCAAAACCAAAATCTATAATGCTATGTTTGATTAAGCCAATCTTGTAAGTGAAGGTGGTACTAGAAGTTGGTTCTTCAGCACATCAGCTTTCTATCAAGCTTTTATCATCAATTGTGTAAATATACCAAAACTATTAAAGGAGTAATTAAAATCAGTGTGGCTGGGATTGAGGACAGGAATCAAATCATTTATAAGTGCACAAAATGAATTCACTTTACAAATATTAATCTGTACAGGGAAAATATTACCTCTCTAGGCTCTAAAGCAATTTTAAATTAGAAAAATTGGATTTCTACTCAGAAATATGTATTTCCTATATATCTAGATCATAGCAGACTACTATTTATTAAAGCACTTACATTATAACTGCTTGGATTCAGCATACTAGCTAGTTTGGTTACATTATGATTTTTACCCATGTTATCAGTTCTAAAGTAGCAGTTTAATCTTTGGAAAACAAATGTTTAAAACCAAGACAAAATTAACAGACATTGGTTGGGATAAATTCCAATTTGAGATTTAAACAAAATGTATTCTGGTTTACAGCATGAATGGGAATGCTTCTGTTGAGTTCATAGATAGTATATAGTCAGGAAGACAAATGGGACTTTTAAAAAACCCTCTCTATATAGAATATTGTAAAATAATGAAATATTACGTTGATTCTCTAGACTGGAAAAATATAAAAACTTCATAAATCTATAGAAATAATTAATTTGGTAGTTTGCTTCATTTTTCCACTCTAGAGTGCCAGCATAATCCCTCGGTTAAATTGGATAGTAATAAAAATTGACTGACCGACAGACTGACAGACTGACAGACAGACTGACTGACTGACTGACTGACTGATTGACTCCTGAACAATCAATCAAACAAACAAACAAGTTGGCCCTGGTTCATGGCACTTGCTTTCCGATATCCAAAATAAAATAAAAGGAAACAATCACACTTATACAGTTGCCAAATACAAATATAAAGGACCAGGAGGGTATCCTATCTGCCTATATTTGTATTTGGCAACTGTATAAGTGTGGTGGTTTCCTTTTATTTTTATTTTTTTAAAAAAATAATTTATATATCACACATCTCACAATTCAAAGTACTGTAACTCTGAGCATGTTACAATATAATAAAACATACAAATATATATATATGTATATATATATATATATATATATATATATATGTATGTATGTATGTATGTATGTATGTATGTATGTATGTATGTATGTATGTATATATAAACATATATATATGTACGTCTTTGGTTGTTCGGGTTTTCTCCCGCGTAGAATTGGAAGTATCTTCACGACGTTTCGATGAAGTCTCATTCATCATCTTCAGGCTGCTGCTTCCGGCTTGGTGCTTCCGGCTTGGTGCTTCCGGCTTGGTGCTTCCAGGAGCAATGTGAGATCTCAGCCGGTTCCTCTTTTTAACTGCCAGTGGGGGTTTGTGCTGATTGGGTGGGAGCTTGGCTGTGCTCTGATTGGATGGGGGCGTGTTCTGTTTGGGTGGGGGCCTGGTTGTGCTTGTGTTAGTCTGAGTTGCAGAGGGATTTGAGCTGGTGAGCTGCGTTACTGTTGTTTGGCTTCACGTTTGTGGTCGTGCCACATCTCCGTGGTGGGCATCAGTTTGCTTCATGTATGGATTGGAGGGGTTTAAAGTGGCTAATAATGCAGCTGTGGTCTGGCTTCTGGTTTGTGGTCAGGCTTCTGGTTTGTGGTAATTATCGGTGTGGGTTTGGGCTTGCTTTTTGCGTGGATGTGTGATAGTGACATCCTGTGTGGTTTTCGTGAGTGTGGGTCTGGTATCATTCTTAGTGTTAGGGACTCGTTTGTCAGTGAGGGCGGGTTTCCAAATGGCTGGTAGGCGGGAGGTATCATCTCGTTTATTCATGCTGTGTGGTCGTTTTTCTATCTCAATAGCTTCTCTGATTATTCTGTTGTTAAAGTGTTCAATTTTGGCAATAGTTCTGATCTTTTTAAAGTCTATATCATGTCCTGTGGCTTTGAGGTGTTGGACCAGGGAAGAAGTTGGTTCCTCCTTTCTGACTGAGTTTTTGTGTTCTTCAATGTGTGCCTTTATTCTTCTGTTGGTTTGTCCGATGTATGTGGTGGTGCAGGTGGTGCATGGGATTTCATATACTCCTTGATTTTCTAACTCTATTTTGTCTTTGGGGTTTCTCAGGATGGTGGATATTTTTCGGTTTGTGTAGAATGCTGTCTTGATGTTGTGTTTGTGGAGGATCTTGCTGATTCTGTCTGTGGTGCCTTTTATGTATGGGAGGAGGGCTTTGCCGTTTTCTTGTTCACTGTCTTGGATTTTAGTGGGGTTTTCTTTTTGGATTAGGTTAGTGATATTGTTTCTTTGGAATCCGTTGGATGTTAGTACGTTGGTGAGAGTGTGTAGTTCGGTTTTGAGGTGTTGTTCGTCAGCTAAGCGTTTTGTTCTGGAGATGAGTGTCTTGGCTACAGAGTTGATCTGTGCTGGGTGGTGGTGTGAGAGTGTGTGCAAATAGCGGTTTGTGTGTGTTTTCTTCTGGTAGATGGTGTGTCCTAGGGATCCATCGGATTTCTTATAGACTAAGACATCCAGGAAGGGGAGTTGGTTATTGGCTTCTGTTTCCATGGTGAACTGTATTTTGGGGTGTAGGCTGTTGAGGTGTGTGAGGAAGTTGTCCAGTTTATCTTTCCCGTGTGGCCAGATTATGAAGGTGTCGTCTACGTATCTGAGCCAGAGTTTGGGTTTGTGATCGGATTTTACTAGAGCTTGGGTTTCAAAGTGTTCCATGTAGAGGTTAGCAATGACAGGTGAGAGGGGTGATCCCATGGGTGCTCCTTCTATTTGTTTGTATTTTTGTCCATTATAGATGAAGTATGTGTTGGAGAGGCAGTGTTTGGTCAGATCTAGGATATGTTTGGGGGGGTTGTATTTGTTTTGGATAGCTGTCAAGGCTTCTTTGATTGGTACTTGGGTGAAGAGTGATACGACATCAAAGCTCACGAGTAGGTCGCTGGGCTGTAAGTTTTGTTTCTTTATGATCTCTATGAACTGGAATGAGTTTTTTACATGTGAGGTGATGGATTCTGCATAGGGCTGTAGTTGTTTGGCGAGAAATTTGGCTAGGTTTTGTAGAGGTGAGCCTATGGAGCTGACTATGGGTCTGAGTGGGGTTCCTTCTTTGTGTATCTTGGGGAGACCATAGAGCTTAGGGCATCTGGATGATTTTTCTCTGGGAATGATTCTTTGTTGGATCTCTTCGCTGATGGGGGAGGCTTTTATTTTGGATCTGGTGGTTTTTTCTAAGTAGGTGGTGGGATCCGTGCTTAGGGGTTTGTAAGTGGAGTCTTGGAGTAGGTTGGTTAATTTGGTTTGGTAGTCAGATGTGTTCATGACCACCGTGGCATTCCCCTTGTCTGCTGGAAGGATTATTATGCTAGTGTCTTCTTTTAGGTTAAGTAGTGCTGTCTGTTCCTCTTTGGGTAAGTTGCTTTTGGGGGGCTTGCTGGTGCAGAGGATGTTGGTGATTTCGAGTCTGATTCTGTTAGCGTCATCGGGGTTGATTTTGGTCAGGCTGGTTTCAACTCCGCATATAATGGTTTCAGTGGGGATGTGTTTGGGAGCGACTGCAAAGTTGAATCCTCTGGCAAGGACATTGGTTTCAGCTTTGGTGAGGATCTTATCTGAGATGTTATGCACTGTTTGTTTCATGTGTGGATGTGAGGGGGGAGGGGTTTGTTTCTGGCGTTCCTTTAGTCTTCGGAGTTTATTGGTATGTGTGTCTGTCTTGAGGGTGGTCTGTGTTTCGGCTCTCCAGGTGGCGAGTTGTTTGGATTTGTCCCAAAGTGTGGGGTGGATCTTGTTGCTGAGTTTGAGGTGAAGTGTAAGGAGATTTTTGTTGATTCTGTCTAGGTGGAATCTTTTTGTGTGAAGTTCATTTCTGATTAGGGCCATTTCTGTTCTTTTCAGGATGCGTTTGGTGGCTGCAGAGTTGGAGTGGAATTTTAATTGGAAGCATGTGGGGGTTAAATTTTGATCTCGGCAGTTGCGTAGGAATGTGAGGTCACATAAAATGGAAGCTCTTTGGACTTCGAGTTTTTCGTAAGTCCTGGTCAGATGGTGGATTTCCTCCCCGTAGAGGTACGATATTTGTTTTCTGAGGTTTTCGCGGGTGTTTGTATGTACGTCTTTGGTTGTTCAGGTTTTCTCCCGCGTAGAATTGGAAGTATCTTCACGACGTTTCGATGAAGTCTCATTCATCATCTTCAGGCTGCTGCTTCCGGCTTGGTGCTTCCGGCTTGGTGCTTCCAGGAGCAATGTGAGATCTCAGCCGGTTCCTCTTTTTAACTGCCAGTGGGGGTTTGTGCTGATTGGGTGGGAGCTTGGCTGCATTCTGATTGGGTGGAGGTGTATTCTTATTGGTAGGGGGCTTGGCTGTGCTCTGATTGGATGGGAGTTTGGCTGTGCTCTGATTGGATGGGGGCGTGTTCTGTTTGGGTGGGGGCCTGGTTGTGCTTGTGTTAGTCTGAGTTGCAGAGGGATTTGAGCTGGTGAGCTGCGTTACTGTTGTTTGGCTTCGCGTTTGTGGTATACATACACACATACAGATAGATCTTTGGAACAATTTGACAATATCATCAATGAAGAAGTGGTTGGTAAAGCTGATAGAGCTGGCTGGATTGGCAAAACTGACAGCTCTCATTAGAAAAAAAGATATTCATTAAATTTCATACCAATTGGAAACCTCTTTTTGACTCAGGTTTTATTTATATCTGCTGTAAAAGAAGTCAGGAGTCATTATTTTCCTATGTATTTTTACTTACATTTTTCCACTTCTAACTGCTATTTCTCTATATATTCTGATTTCTGTTTTAGCTTTTTGTTATTTATTTTTTTACTTTCAAAAGAAATAATTTAATAAAATTATTAAAAACCGCCCCCTATTTAGTTATTTTATTTATTCATTTAGCTTATAGCACAGTATGCATGGACTTGCAAGTTAAATTAACATTTCACCTAAATTTAAAAGATCTATATTCAGATACCAATGGTGGGGTCCACTTCAATAGTTAGGTGGATTTGAAATAAGAACTTTCTAAGGCCACTTGGATAAAAAAATAATAACAGTGAGCAACATTTTAAATCATTGGGCAAAATAAATAATTTTTGCAGAGACAGCTTTGTTATTCATTCTGATAACTCAAGGACATGTTAAAATACAGTTCATATTTTAATGTATATTCTTTGTTTGTTTTGATTTCCTTTGTGTAGCACAGATGAAACTATGCAGTATTATGTATCTGCAAAATTATTATTTGCAAATATACTGTATTTTTTGTTTACTTGCTGAAAGTCTTTTAGACAAACTTATGAAAAATTAAGGTCAGAAGTCCTGTAGAAGTTAACATAAAATCTGTATGGCTGTCTGTCCTTTCTTCCATGGTTAATCGACATTTGCCAAACCCTACTGTATGTCTACCTCTTAATATGTCCACTGAATAATCTAGTCAAGTTCTTTCTGTTCTTAAAAGAAGTATACTTCAGAAATAAGAGACAAGAGAAGTTCCCTATTTATTAAAAGTAAGAAACTGTAAAACTGTTTTTGTTATATATGTCCCAGGATGACAATATGAAAAATATTCTTTTTTAAAAGAGCACATTTAAATATTACACCCACACCCACAATATGTGTTACCAATAAAAGTCAATATATGATTCTCAGGGTTGAAAAATGGAATCCTTGGTGCCCTCTGAATTTGGTTATTTTAATGCAGATGTTTCATTACCTGGCTAGACAACATCTGTAGTGCTAGTTTCTGTTTACAAAGTGAGATGTCTGCATAAAAACAACCAAGTTCAAAGAGCACCAAAGATTCTACACAAATAAGTATCCATTCTGGTCCGGAGCAATTAAAATACCACTGTTAGGTTTTCAGGTTTAACCAGGGATTACTCAAAAGATAACCCAGATAGCTCTGAAGAATTAAAAATAGATTTTAGATCTTATAAAGGGACAAACACTACTAATTTGAGGGCAATTTGCATAATAGTTAGCTTCAACTATTCATCAAATTGTCAGTTAACAGAACAACTTGCATCCAGAAGTTGCAAATTCTTCAACACTGGAAGTTTTTAAGAAGATGTTGGATAACCATTTGTCTGAAGTGGTATAGGGTTTCCTGCCTAAGCAGGGGGTTGAACTAGAAGACCTCTCTTCCAACTCTGTTATTCTACAGATATAGTTTCCATCTTATACATCAACTAAGAACTAATATCCCCCTGAACTCAGTGTTTATGTTCTCCTGAAAATATCTGGGTTTAATTCAACATGTGTTCTCATGCATACCTTTGACTTGATTGTAGCCATAAGATATTTGCAACTACAGTAAATGACAAATCTATAATAGCATGTCCTTTGTGGCAAATAAAGGGTTGAGAGACTTTTGAAGGTCAAATGAGAAACAATCTATCTGTAATCATGGAGTAAGGAGATCATAAGCCATGCCAATAAATAAAGTAGAGTTACAAAATAGAGCCATCAAAGTTTAAGGTTGCTCTACATGGTGCAAAACATTCACATTTAAAAACGTCATTATTATTGTGAAATGTGAGTGGTTTGTATGAGATTGTAAAGGCACTAAAAGCCTTTTGGGATAAAACCTCACTTTGAATGGCATGTTTACTGAAATTATGCAAAAGCTTTTCGGGGTTTATTGTGGTCCTGCCACACACAGGTTTTGTTCTGTCAGCTTTTGGAAGAACTTGAGTTGAAAATATGAATTGGAAGCATTCCTCATTTTTTTAAAAAAAGTGTGACTTTTGTTCCTTCTTGTTATTGCTGTTGTTTGTATGTTATTGTAACCTTTCTCTTTCTCTTTTTAGGACAGAGTTTCACATCCAAAGGAGAACAGATACCAATATTCAGCTTCCTTCACCTGGAACTTTTTTTCAGGGCAACTCCAATAGCAGCCTAAACTATTTGCTTCTTATAATAGTTCTATATGATTCTTAAGCAAATTCCAGAAATGGATGCCTGGATTGATCAAGATGACCTACCTTTACTTCAAGCTGGTCATTTCTCTGCTTCTTGTCCTTTTCTGGCTTGTTGTATGATACCATCATAACCCTAAGCAATAGGAAACAGGTTGTTTCGTTGGTTACTAGGTTCCATACAATTCCATGAAAATGTATAACAAGGGATAACTAATATATGGATATTTGCAGAAAAAAGAGGTGTCCCTACATGATAACTTAAAGGTATTTAAAACTATAAGAAAAGGGAAACATGCAGTATTGTGGACAGGTGGTAGGGCAAAGAAAGCATATTTCACCCAGCCTTGGCAGAAATTAAAGAGGGACACGCTAGGAAATGTCAGAGCTGAATGGAGAATACATTTGTTGAACTGAGTATAATTGATCAACTTGAATCGATTAATCAATCAATCAATCAATCAATCAAGAAGATAATATTGATATTAGATTATATTAGATAATATGAATTGAAGTTAAAAAGATATAGCCAAGATGAGACAAAGTTCCACTGTGACTGTAGAATAGAATTCCTCTGATTAAGACAAACATTTTACTTAGAATATTTTTATTTCAGACAATGCCTATTTTGACAAATGATGTACTTCTTAAATAACTCCAGAAGGTTATAGATCAATTTGTATAGAAGGAGAAAAGCATGAGTTAAATATCTGGTACTGTGAAGAAAAGCGGACTAGGACTATCCGATTTGAAATTATATTTTGCTGCCTGCTCTTTAGTTTGAATGAAAGAGTGGGTGTTGTGAAAAAATAGAAGGTTATTGGAGATAGAAGGACATGATTTGAAATTTGGGTGGCATGGATATCTGTGGTATGACAAAGCTAAGGTTAATGTAGATTTAAGAAACCATTATATTATGTGGGTCATTCTTAGAGTCTGGAATGAATATAAATCTAGGTTGTGCCTGAAAACCCTTCAAAGCTTTCTATAGAACATTCTATAGAATGTTGTGCAATTATCTGAAAGATTTAAAGTAGATAAAACATTTTATGGCTTTCAACAATGTAAAACCAAGCAACTATCATATGTACTACTACTAATTATGCTGTTGCTAATATGTATAATTTTTTGCTAAAATATGAGAACAAGTGAACAAATGATATGGTATGATATAATGGACTAAATCTTTTGGTTACAATATACAAAGAGACTGTCAGTCAATATGTGGATGAAAGGATCAAAATTTACATTATGTTCTAATCTTAAAGAGAGTTTTTATAAACATTATTTTTGTATTGTTTGTATTTCTCACCAGATAAGCAGTCTAGAATGTATACATATATTTTGAATCTATGCTGGAAATGTGAATGTTGTTTTTAATCATGTTTTTGGTGGATGTATGAAAAAGCTGAGAAATTTGAATACAGATACCTACATTAATTTAGAAGATTTTAAAGATAATTGAATCCAGTGGCTTTTATTTTGGGACTAATGGCCAGAACACTAGAAATAAATTTGGAACATAGAATTTTGTTTTTATATCTTATGCCTGCAGCAAACATATTATACGTTCAAAAATGGAAAGGTTCAACATCACCCACAATGGAGGAATGATTGGTGAAGATGAGGAAACTTTCAAGGGTGGTTAAATTGACTTCCTTGATTATAAAAAGACTGTTGGCTGATTGAAAATCTCCTTTTTTGCATGGAACTGAAAAAAACCCCACTTATTTTACTGACTGACTGACTGACTGACTGACTGACTGACTGACTGACTGACTGACTGACTGACTGACTGACTTACTGACTTACTTACTTACTTACTTACTGGCTCATCTCAACCACAAGGTCACTTATGAGAAGGTTTCCATGATTAGGAAAAAATAGATAATAGAAAGAAGTGAGCTTTCTTCTGTAATCATGGAGTAGGAGATAGCTTTGCAATCATATTTGCATTTGTTGCAAAAGAAATTGGAAGCTTTTTATCCCTTATCTCTGTACAATTCCTTATTCTTCCTTTTCTTTTCTTTTCTTTTTTTTCTTTTCTTTTATTTATTCTTTATTAGTTTATGAGAGTTCCTTGATACTCTCCAAACTTGGTTTTTTCTTGCAGACTTTTCATTATCCAAAACTAAGTAACATCATGAATGCTAGCATTGGGTAACCTAGTTTGGGTAACAAAACATCTGCAAACAAAGAAACAAACCCCAATCTCAGAAAGTATCAAGGACCTCTCATTTCTGACCCTGAGTTGCAACTATTCTCCTTTACTCATTATAACTTTTTATTAGTTTTTATGATCTCTTTAAAACTTTTTATAACATTTATATATAAAAGATATGAAGAGCTAAGTTAGCTCATCTCTCAAAACACAATCAATACTGGAAAACATAGGCTGTATTTGCAATACTGGCTAGGAGTGGGATGATGTTATCTGTTCTTTTACTCGGAAAGCTCTTGTTTAGCTTGTATGGATGGCACAAGTAACAATCATCAGCATTACCTGTACTTATTTATTTTTCTAATTTAAGATCTATCACACTGTTTAGATGTTGGTGACACATAGCTATTTCCTAGTAATGTGCATGGAATATTTTAACATGCTATAATTACTGGGTAATGTGCAGTGTGTGCCTGTTTACAGATGTAATATTCCAAGCTAGATAATATGCAGCATGTGAATTTAGAGATGTAAAATCAGGTGTGGTTTTTTTTTTAGGAAAGTGATGATGAAAATCAAGAATGTCAAACAAAGAGCAACTTTTTTAAAAAAATGGAGCAATTTTTGTTGTTGTTAGTTGTGAAGTTGTGTCTGACCCATTGCGACCCCATGGACAATGTTCCTCCAGGCCTTCTACCATCCTCTGGAGTCCATTTAAGCTTACGCCGACTGCTTCGGTGACTCCATCCAGCCACCCCATTTTTTGCCATCCCCTTCTTCTGCCCTCAATCTTTCCCTGCATTAGGCTCTTCTCAAGTGAGTCTTTCCTTCTCATTAGGTTAAGTTTCATCTTCAGGATCTGGCCTTCTAAAGAGCAGTCAGTGTTGATCTCCTCTAGGACTCATCGGTTTGATTGCCTTGCAGTCCAAGGGACTTGCAGGAGTCTTCTCCAGCACCATACTTCATAGGCCTCAATTCTTTGGCGCTCAGCCTTTCTTATGGTTCAACTTTCACAGCCATACATTTCAACTGGAAAAAAACATAGCCTTGAGTATACACACTTTGTTGGCAGGGTGATGTCTCTGCTTTTTAGTATTTAAACTAAATTTATTTAACCATTTCAAGTACAGTAACACTCACTTAACATTGTCTTGCTTAGCAATGGAAATGTTAGGTTCAATTGTGGGCATACATTGAGGACTACCTGTAATTGTTTTCCTTTGCCTTTCATTGGGCTTTATGTGAATATTGTACAGATGTGCACACATCAACTCTTCAAAGAAAGTGGCCAACCAATGTTGTTACAGCCTCTTCCTTCTATAAATCCACATTTTGAATATCTCAATAGGTAATATTACAATTACTTATCTAAACAAGTATAGGTAAGTAGCTCATTTAAGTGTAGCCCATTTTTCAGTCTTCAGTTTTCAAAATGTGTTGTTATGGCTATGACTTACAATGTCTCTAGTTTGGATTCCATTCCTTAGCATTTATTCAGTGAGTATATTGGTCAGCCAGCCACACTTGATCTCATTTCTTGCAATTCTAATAAAGGATTACAAAGTAGTAACACTGATTAATCTATAACAGTGTTTCTCAAACTTGGCGACTTTAAGTCCTGTGGACTTCAACTCCCAGAATCCCCCAGCCAGCATAGATTTATATTCATTCCAGACTCTAAGAATGACCCACATAATATAATGGTTTCTTAAATCTACATTAACCTTAGCTTTGTCATACCACAGATATCCATGCCACCCAAATTTCAAATCATGTCCTTCTATCTCCAATAACCTTCTATTTTTTCACAACACCCACTCTTTCATTCAAACTAAAGAGCAGGCAGCAAAATATAATTTCAAATCGGATAGTCCTAGTCCGCTTTTCTTCACAGTACCAGATATTTAACTCATGCTTTTCTCCTTCTATACAAATTGATCTATAACCTTCTGGAGTTATTTAAGAAGTACATCATTTGTCAAAATAGGCATTGTCTGAAATAAAAATATTCTAAGTAAAATGTTTGTCTTAATCAGAGGAATTCTATTCTACAGTCACAGTGGAACTTTGTCTCATCTTGGCTATATCTTTTTAACTTCAATTCATATTATCTAATATAATCTAATATCAATATTATCTTCTTGATTGATTGATTGATTGATTGATTAATCGATTCAAGTTGATCAATTATACTCAGTTCAACAAATGTATTCTCCATTCAGCTCTGACATTTCCTAGCGTGTCCCTCTTTAATTTCTGCCAAGGCTGGGTGAAATATGCTTTCTTTGCCCTACCACCTGTCCACAATACTGCATGTTTCCCTTTTCTTATAGTTTTAAATACCTTTAAGTTATCATGTAGGGACACCTCTTTTTTCTGCAAATATCCATATATTAGTTATCCCTTGTTATACATTTTCATGGAATTGTATGGAACCTAGTAACCAACGAAACAACCTGTTTCCTATTGCTTAGGGTTATGATGGTATCATACAACAAGCCAGAAAAGGACAAGAAGCAGAGAAATGACCAGCTTGAAGTAAAGGTAGGTCATCTTGATCAATCCAGGCATCCATTTCTGGAATTTGCTTAAGAATCATATAGAACTATTATAAGAAGCAAATAGTTTAGGCTGCTATTGGAGTTGCCCTGAAAAAAAGTTCCAGGTGAAGGAAGCTGAATATTGGTATCTGTTCTCCTTTGGATGTGAAACTCTGTCCTAAAAAGAGAAAGAGAAGGTTACAATAACATACAAACAACAGCAATAACAAGAAGGAACAAAAGTCACACTTTTTTTAAAAAAATGAGGAATGCTTCCAATTCATATTTTCAACTCAAGGAGTTGAAAGTGATATTATGTACATTATGATATTGTGAAATTGGCATAGGTGACAAAATGATGCAATCATGTAATCATGATTTGTATATGTTGTGACATGAACAATGTCATTTTGATGACATAATGCATTCTATTAGTCACCTATGCTTACAGTAAAATTTTAATTTCCAAAATGCTTCTATGTTTCCTTCTGTTCAGTTTTAATAAGCAAGTCTGTTGCATAGCCACCAGTGATATATTTTCGCTAGTCAGAGTAAGCAGGGCATCTTTCACAGCAAAATATTATCTAAGCATTTGCAGATGCAATTTGTATTGCAGTAGTATGAATGCAATCCATATGATGGTTGTATTGTTACTTCAGTAAATCAAACTATAGATTTTTCCAAGGTTGAACAGACCCATTTTAAGTAACCTTTAATTTGTTTATGAGTTGAAATTTTTCACATAACAAAAGATTTCTTTTTAAAATGTTGTCCACATTGCAGCCCCAATTCCCAGTCCAATTAAGTTGAAGCAGAAATACTCTGATCTAATTTATGACTTGATCCATTGAGCCATTTCATTGACCCAGAGGCTCACAGGTTCATGTATAAACTCCCAGTGCTATAGGGACATTGGATTATTTTCAGTGTAATCATGTTGTAAAATGGGTTTCCTTTAATTATAAACAGGACAAACTAAAGTGCTGAAACAGAAACTATCACTTAAATCTTATTAAAAATGCTGGGTTAACTCGGAGTTTTGCGTTTACATTATAAGTGGGAGAGAAAAGAAGCGGTTCTTGAATGTGATTCAGGGAAGGTAAGACCAAAAGCCAGCTGTGAATTCTATAGATTGCCCAAGTTAATAAATGTGGACTACATAATCCATTCCAGGATAATCCATTCCAGGAGCATTCTTCTGACGCTTCTGGAGAACACCCAGTTGCTGAACCTTTTAGGAATTTTCTCTCTCTCTAAAGCAGGAGATAAATGAAAACTGTGTTTCCAATCTGAAAACATGAATCCCAATCTTTTTTTCACATCAATCAATCAAACAAATCAAAAGAAAATAAATATCTGTAGTATTATCTTTTGGGTTGTGGCTCTTCATGCCTACCTCTTTAAAATTAAAGTTGTCCACAGACCATTAAAGTTTGAAGACCCAATACTAAATGCACAGAAGCAACCCCATTTTTTCTGCTTTGTAAACTTTACCTCTTTGTGACACTAAGGCCAGGGTTCCCCACATCAAGTAAGAAAGATTGCAACGAAAGCTGGCCTGACCACACAAATTAAGCTCCAAGAAATCACTTTTGGACCCCAATATTTATTGTCTTGGCTCCCTCCATAGATATAAATCTTGAATTTATCTTCCAATAAGGGTGCGTATTTAAACACTTAAAGTTCATGAAGATGATTTTCCCAGGAGTACAGCTGCAAATCAGACATCAGCATAATGATACCAGTTTTAATGTTATATGTTGGTGATAATGATAATAGTATCAGTTTCACAATATGAGGAAGAAAATAAAGCTATTTGTGTATTCTTGATATATGTCTTTTCTATTATTTTCCCCAATGAGGAAGCATTCCAATATTCAATTTATAGCACAAGTAATAACTGGAATGTATTTAACACTACCTTCTTACATGAAGTGGTTTTCAAACTGCATACATACCACAAACAATAGTACAGTACTAATATTGTACTGTCTAATTAATTGCATAACACAATCATATACTATTATCATATACAAGAATATTCTCTATGATGGTTATACTTTACTATAGAATACAAATATTTATACTAGAATATACAAGCCTCCATTCTCTAGGCAATTTATTTGTATATGTGTTTTGCAAATACAAAGAAAAAAATTCTCATAACATCAGCCGTGGGGAAAATAATTTGAATAACTCAGCCAAGTTCCAAAAATATTACATTGTTCATATTTTAAATAAGGTCAAGTTCTGGAATATAAATGTATAAATAACATGATACTTCTATTATATTCTTGTTCTGTCATTATTCAATATATGTTTACTCAAAGTAACCTTACAGGTTTTAATAGACCTTTTTGCTACATCTTTCTATAGAGAATTACAGTTTCTATATTCAGGGCACTGCCTTTGATAGTCGCAACATAAAATCACCACCTCCACCGTATTTATTTAAATGTAAAATTTTAAACTAGGATTAACAGAAAAAATTACATTCTGGTTAATGAAAAACACTCTTCCTCATAGACCTTCCCAATTTCTGCCATTACTGTTCCACAGTAAAAGCCTATTCAATTTCTAAAAGCATGACTAGCTAATGGTGCTAGTTAAAAGCAAATGAGCAATTGCAAAGCAGTCAAACATTGCCAGGAGCCCAAATAAGCAGGTCCTTTCACACTACTGGAATTTGCATGGAGTTTAGGGTATATTGTGTCCTAGCAGACTGTAGTATAAATAAAATATTCATCTTGATCATAGACTAGGGTATCTACTCTGCAATCTACATATTGTATACTACTAAAACTCTGATTCCAGTACCCTTTAACTGAATCAAGGTTCCTCAAATGGACTAACTTAAAAAAAAACCTCAAAAACTCATGGGACTCATGATTCCCATAGAATTAAAATTTGGGAAATTTTATAAAACTTTTTATGATATAAAATTACCATAAAACAGTTTATGACCTAATATAAAATGTCATAAAACAGTTCTTGTCCTAACGTTTAACTGTGATATAAAGATAAACATGAGCTATTTTCAAGGCAAATGCATCACTAAACATACTCTAAATTTTCCAGGGAAGCAGTATGTTAGAAGCTATTAAGGAATTTGGTAAGGAAATATCTCTAAAAGGAAGACTCAAGAGGTGACAGGTTGCCTAGTCCTTTACAAGCCTTGAAAAAATGTTAAACTAGAGATATGCACTCCAAACATTCAGAGTAGTACAAAGCTTTTCTGTTGATACTTTTGAGTTCTTCTATTCCAACAATGTCAAACTCTATTTCTTCGAGGGCCGCATCAAGCTTCTGTTTGACCTTGGAGAGACAGGGTGGGAGTGACAGGGCTGAGTGACAGGGGGTGGGCAGGGCCATGATGCGCATGGCCAGCTCTACATCACTCGTGTTGGAGGCACCTGTGCTGACCAAATGCTAAGGCAGGATTTCCCTGAAACTGTCCCTCAGTTTCACTATAATCTTCCTTCTTCTTTCTTTCTTTCTTTCTTTCTTTCTTTCTTTCTTTCTTTCTTTCTTTCTTTCTTTCTTTCTTTCTTTCCTTCCTTCATCCTTCCTTCCTTCCCTTCTTTTTCCTTTCCTCTTCATTCTCCTTTCTTCTTCCTTCCCCTCTTTCCTTATTTTTCCTTCCTTGTTCTCTTCCCATCTTCCCATCTTTTTCCTTGTCTTTCCTCTTTCCCTTTCTCCTTTCCTGTCCCTTCTTGCGTACTCAAATGCAATATTTTTAGCTTGTTTTGATAGCCCTCTGCCAGTAAAAATGGAGTTTGGGGGACCGCATGCAGGCCCCTCCCCCCTGAGCTCTGTTTTCACTGGCAGAGACACCGCGGGTCAGTCCTTTGCTGTTTCCAGGACAGTTCCATGGGCCACATCTAAGCACTCCATGGGCCAGATTTGGCCGGTGGGCAAATTGTGTTTGACACCCTTGTTCTATTCTCTTGCATGTGCATTGTAATTTGCATGTAACATGCAAATCCCACCTTTCATTTTGCATTTACAGGTTGAAGAACAGAATAGAGAAAGGATGAGATGGGATGGATGGGAAGGGAGGAGAGGGAAATGGAAGGGGAGGGGAGGTTATCAACAAGTAGTTCTGATCTTCTAAACATCAGTTGCAAGCATATTTATATTTTTCTCTTTCTTTTTTTCTCTTACAATGTAATTTCATTTTTCCCATAATGTACCCTTTTTTATCATCAATCACATAAATTACTCTACAAATTATTCCCCCCCCTCTTTTTCTGAAAAAAATCCATAAAGGATTTCCAGTCATCAATAAATTGAGTTATGTCTTTTCCCTAATAAAACATATATACTTTTCCAACTCTGCTAATTCTGTCATCTTTACTATCCATTCCTCTGTTATGAGTATTTCAGACATTTCCCATTTTTGAGCATCTACCGGTAATAATCTTGCAACAGTCCCAAGTTTACTTTCTTATCTTGCCTGCACTATTCAAGTAGCCTTTCTGATTCTTTGGGCCCACTTTGCCTTCTTTATTTCTAACAATGCCAAAATAGCCAAGGATCTTACTTATTCTTTTCTTGAATTTCTAGGAGAATATGTTTTCATGTAATAGAGAAATAAATTTTTAGCATAATATGTATGTAGTAAATATGTGTATCTCTCTATATATTTCCTGGCGTCTAGGTGCTCGCTAAGAAAGGATTTTTGGAAATAACCATCAGATCATTATTTTTTCTTATATTATTATTAACATGATCTGATGCTAAGGAGTTAGATGTTCTACTCCCCCTCCCCACCTGAAAGGAATACTGTTCCAACTGCACTTGGGCATGGGCATGGCCAGTGCTTGACTCATCCAGCCTGCAGTCTGGAAATATAGTCATTCTACTCCCGCTCCCCACCTGAAAAACACTCTGAGGGACAGAAGGAGATAAGGTAGGAGAGGCTTCTGTGGGGCAAGCCTGAGGGAGAGAAGGGGAAAGGAGAGGGTGATCATAACCACTCATTAATTTTCAAGTTGTAAGTGTTGATTTATCAAACCCAATCACCTAGTTTCGTAGCTGAGCATGGGTATCCAGCTAGTAAGTTTATATATTACATAAATATATATTGGATTATAAATCACTTCAATTCTTTCTTGGGTGATCCTTAGTCACTAGTGACACTTTTCTACTCATGAAAAAGAACAACGTGATACATTTCTACCAATGAAATTGATAGCAATTATAATAATAATAGTCCTGGTTACACGGGCCAAATGATACACAAATGTAGAACTATAGAATTGGAAGAGCCACTTAGAGGATAGAATCAACCACCAGCTCAGTACAGAAATTCAATTTTTTAAAATCCCTGACAGGGTCTTGAACAAAGTAAAAAGAAGTAAAAAGAAGCTCATGACTTTTTTTGAGAAATAGTTTCATTGTCACGCTGCTCTTTCTATAAGGGAGTTGATTGCAAGATTTCTTTAACATCTTCCTTCTTGCAACTTAAATCCATTATCCTTATCCTGCAACCAGATAAAAGAGAGAAACATCTTGGGTTTTTTGTTTTTTTTTGCATACTTTCAGATACTTGAAGAGTGTGTCATATCCTCCTTCAATATTCATTTCTCAAGGTTAAACTTTTCTGGCTCCCCAGTCTCTCTTCACAGAACAAATTATTCCGTTGATTATCAGTCAAGTTGCCTTGATCCATTTCAGCTCAACTCAAGTATTTGACAGTGAGACCTATGCAACTTTTATGACATGAAGCCAAATGTACCACAAATAGACATAGCCTCTAACCTTTATGCCCTTTTTTTTTTACATTATTTAGCACGAAAGGCCCCTCCAGGGCATCTGCAGGCTGTTTCTATTCTCTTGATATCTTACTGACAGACACTTGTGCACCCTGGGGAAAGATTCAGTGTGGTGTACTGGTCACAAGTGTGTCAAATAGATTTTGGTTTTGTTTTGCTACATGTTCTGGAGAGTTTCATTTTTTACCTGCTCTATCTCAAGCAGCTGGAACTGATTGGCTTTATACTGGGTGACAGTATAAAAAAAACCTGAAATAAGGATAAGCAATATGAGCAAGGCTAAAAGGAAACTGTGCTACTGCAGAATATCTGGTGCTTCACCTAAGCCTAAAGGAGTCATATGACTTGTCAGCAGAACATTTTTGTAGTATTGAGTGTGGTGGTGGTGGGAGAGGGGGGAATGCCCGTTTCAATGAGGAACAAAAGCCGTTTGAGATAGATGCAGCAAAGATTCTTTAATTGGTATGGGCTACAATAGTAATCACTTTTGCATAGATGAATGCAAAAGAGCCTTGAATTAAGCAAATATTATATCTGCTAATATTACATAATGACTTTACTATGACTGCCCCCCAAACCTCTACATTCTTTTCTGCTATTCTAACCCACTATAATTAGATATATAAACACCCACATATCAAAAATGAGGGGATTTATGGTGCCCATATATTACCTCACTTCCTATCAAAGAAAAGACCACAGTCTGGTTTATTTTATTTCTTTCCTGTGTCCGAGAGGAACAGGTGGCTAGGAATGGATAATTCCTTTGCATGTCTATGTGTTTCCTCATGCCAAGTACAGGTTAATTGATATGACAACCCTCCACAGATGTTTAAAAAGGCTGCACATTTACGTCATGAGCCTCAAGGGTGAGAGACTCAGGAGAGCACTCCTTAACATTTAAAGCTGCGGCCAGCAGGTGGGGACAGTATGTTTATTTTTAGATACAATTGTGAATTGAAAAAAATTATGGCAAAAAGGAAGAGAGGGACAGAACAAGAGCACAGAAGAGGGGAGCTTTGAGGTTAGCTGAATCTGGAAGCCCTGGTGGTTGCAGAACCTCTCGCTGATCTAGTAAAGAAATATCACCACAATTTATGTTCTACCTGAATACCTGGGAGGTCTCTGCTACCACTCTCTTTGCTGGCAAATAGTCCCACAGAGCAGCACTGCTTGGTTGAAACACTGGGGGATACCAGAGGATCAGATCAGGTTTCAAAAACCTCTGTAGATCAAACATAAGAACTTTTAAAGCTAAATGCAAATTTTAGCTGGTATCTTTACAACAAGGCTGTAAATCTTGCCATTTTAGGGCTCTGGAATATGATATGCTCATTATTTGAATGTATGAAATGTAAAGCTGGTTTTGCTGATCGCTCATTTTTCTTACTAAAGAATTGGGATTTTTTTAAAAAAACAAAGGCAATGCATCTTTATTTCTGACTTAGAGGGTGTTTTCTCTCACACACAAAACTGTCAGGGACTGTTGTGGATATGGTGCCTCAGCCCTTGAGCTATCAATCATTTAATTCACAAGATAGATTTCATTCCTAGGAAATCCTGATTACACGCTGGATTGATGCTTCTTTAAACTAAATTTGACTAAATAAAAAGAACAGGACTTCACCATAGTGCCATGTTTGCTTTAGAAAAAGTAAAGGTGATTAGAATTGGCTTTTGTAAATAACACAAAAATAGGACATTGGCTTTTCTACTTTTGTTATTAACATGGAAATTGGCAGAAAGAAACCATATCTTTCTTATTTTCTAGTCCCTGTTCCAGCAGAGAGTCAAGGTTAGGATTAGATACAATGTCTGAATAGAGAATGCATCCTGTTTTTCTTCAGTGCACAAAATCAATGCAATGAAATCAAGAAAGATAACTCTGAGGAAAGGGGTGTTTGGATTAATTATATTTGCCAGGGAAATCTGAGGATATTTAGAAATGTTCTGTTTAGATTAAGCTGCCACAGGCACTTTAATTAGCTTTCTAGATTTTTCCTTCTTTTAATTATGGGTGAATTGGCTATTTTGATGATGTTATTTTGACCTAGCTCTCCTCTATTGTATCAGATCATTTAGGGTTACCTGATATTATATGGCATCCTGTGAGGAAAAGTCTAATTTTTCCTTCTATAGTACTACCATTTGCTGAGCTTCATAAAACCTGTCCTATGCCTGACTTTGTTCTAACATAATTTTTTGATCAATGCTATACCCAGTCTCTATTTTCAAGCAGTAATTCACCTAATAAAATCTGGATTTTATGTGCATTTAAACAACAATGAAACAAGTACATATTATATGTCTAATCAATGTAGTGCTATATCTCTTTACATGGATAATGGAAATAAAACATTTTAAGTTGGTCTGCTTCTGGTTTTTAAACAGCAATTTATATTCAGTTTCCCTTGATTTTATTTGTTGAATAAACATATTAAAGGCATTAATACATATTACAAAGATCAAGCAACTAGTAACATGCAGACATTAATTTAATGATAGACTTGATTTGCAAGTTTTACTTTTAGTTCTCTTTCTCAATTTTTGCTGAGCATGATAATACCTAACAATATCCTATCATTAAGCAGAATTAAGAAACAATTTATGGCAGCAGATTGTTAAAGATGGACTAAACTATAGAAGAGATATATGTATCTCATGGCCTACCCTGAACATCTTAATCTAATTTATTGTACAATTACTAATTGACTTCTATATTTATTTTTGCAGCCGACCATTTCCCACTCTGTAGAGGGCCATCTCAGAGTGGAAGAGTGACAATGGTGCCCAGCACAGCTTGTGAGCGCTAATTTAATTATTCATAGAATCATAGGTCTGGAAAGGACCTTGGACATCTTCTAGTCCAATCCTTTGCCTAGGGCAGGAGTCATGTTTTTCCATCTCAGACAAATAGTTGCCCAATTTATTTATTTTTTAAAGAAACCCCGTAATAATGGAGCACTCATAAGTTCAGGAGACAAGCTATTTCCTTGACTAATTGTTCTCACTGCTAGGAAATTTCTCCTTAGTTCCATGATGGATCTTCCCTCAACGAACGTCTATCTATTGCTTCTTTTCTTGCCTTCAGGTGCTTTGGAGAATAAACTGAGCCTCTCTTCCCTGTGATACCCTTCAAGTATTGGAAGATGGCTACCGCTAAGACTTCTCTTTGAAGTCTTAGACATACCTAGTTTCCTTAGCTGTTCCTCATATGGTTTAGTTTCCAACCCCCTTATCATCTTTGTTGATCTTCTCTGCACATTTTCAAGGGCATTTTTTTTTATCATGGTAACCAGAATTGGCTGCAGTATTCTAAATGTGGCCTTACTAGTGCAATATAGAAATATTCGATCACTTCTTATGGTCTTCAGGTTATATCTATGTTGATGCAGTTTAGGGTTGATATTTTTTGGCAAGTGCAGCACACTGCTGGCTCATATTTAACCGCTGGCCATCTAGTACAACTAGATCACTTTCACAGATACTACAGATGAGCCAAGTACTGTCTATTCTGTATCTGTACTTTTGGTTTTTCATGCCTATGGGCAGGACCTTACTTTTCTTACCATTGACCTGCATCTTTGTTAGGAGAAGGAGTGGCAGAGCCTGGGGACAGAGTCAAAGGAAGAACCACGCCAGAGGTTCTGTGTTGCCCCAAGTGGACTAAATCCAATCCCTCTTAAATGCCATTATTTTTTATCTAAAATAGTGCTAACCATTCATTGACTAGATTCAGGTGCATAGGTATTATAGACCTTATTGGATCTATAATGTTAGAACTGACTACATAGTTTTGCATTAAACAATTTTTTTTGCTGTCAGTTTCATGTAATGGTTAAGACATCAAGCTAGAAACCAGGACACCATGTGTTCTAACCCCACTTTGGCACCAAGCCAGCTGGGTGACCTTGGGTCAGTCACTTTCTCTCAATCCTATGAAGGAGGCGATGTCAAACTACTGTTGGTAAATCTCATTCAGAATACTGCAGGGACTTGTGCAGGCAGTCAAGTGTCAATACTGACTTGACAGCATTTTTTTTTTAAAAAAAGTTGTTTGCCATCACAGCACACTGGTAGGCAATGGCATTTCCCTCCCTAATTCTTCACAATTTCCCTGATTTTCTTTCCACTTTCTATACTTAAGGAGGCCAGACATGGGTGTCCATCAGAGGTGATATTTAGCAGGTTCTGACCAGTTTTGGAGAACCGGTAGCAGAAATTTTGAGTAGTTTAGAGAACTGGTAAATGCCACCTCTGACTGGCCCCACCCCCATCTATTCTCTGCCTCCCGAGTCCCAGCTAATTAGGAGGAAATGGGGATTTTGCAGTAACCTTCTCTTGGAGTGGGGAGTGAATAGAGGTTTTACAGTATTTTTCCTCTGCAACACCCACCAAAGCCATGCCCACCAAGCCATCCTACGCACACCAAGCCACCCCATAGAACCAGTAGTAAAAAAATTTGAATCCCACCACTGGTGTCCATGCCAGTTTTATTATTTTATTAAAACAGGTCTGGGTATTATGGTCATGCACAAGCAAGATTAGATTACCCTTATCACTCCTTGGATTAGATCAATAGTAAGTAAAAAATATTTATTTCACTCTAAACAAAATTGCAATTATGTAAAATGGAAAAATGCAGCCTTCAGACTAGAGTTCCAACCTAAATCAAGTTGTTTTTATAGTTTCTATTTTTTATTATACTGAAAATAATCTTGTAGCATATGACTAGTTTAAAGTGTAAGCTGTTGAACCCAAAAATTGACATATGTGTAGCCATTTTAGTTAGCATGGATTTATAGTCATTCACTATCCTTTCTCTTTTCTTTTCTTTCTCCATAAGGGTTTTTTTCCAGGCTTGCCACATTCTAACGGATGGGAGGAGGGAATAGATAGTGAAGGATGTTTGGGGTAGGGGACATTCTTTTCCGTGAGAATGTATGGTGTCCCTGCAGATGGCTGAAGGTGAAGTTTGGAGTCACCGGACAAGTTGGCCTGTATGTTGATTGGGGAATGTGACTTTGGTAGGACGTGTCTAACTTTCAATATTACTGGGCGTAATTCCGGGGTTGGATCAGATCCGGAATTACAAAAGACTTTGCCAATTTGATGTGCACCTAAATAAAGAAATTTGTTTTGGAAATGGACTTTGAAAGTTTATTTTCAAAAAGAGATCTAATACTTGACTTGACATAAACTTTATCTGGAACACTTCATTCACTTGTACAGATTAGTATATAATAGTAACAGCAAAGCTACTTTCTTTTTCTAAGCAGTTCATTAACGTGTGATTTCTTTTTTCTCCAGGCAATTTTTAAATAAGAATAGTAATTTGATTTTGTCCTTTTCCCATTTGTTTCCCTACGGGTATCTATACTTCAGATATAAAATAAACTTTTAAGTTTGACTTAGAATTTCAAAACTCAAAGTTTAAAACAATCTCAAAGGAGGATGTACTTCACAGGCTCCAGCAGGAATGGGAATGTACAAATTTGGCCAGTGTAACATTTGTAAATCTTCCCCCTTTAATGTGTTCCAATGCTACCTCTCTGCTGCTAGCATTATAATGACATTCGGGCTCATTAATTCTATAACACTTTGAGAAACACATCAGCATATCCCCAAAAGTACAATCACATACTGAGAACTAGCAGGGGACAACATTTAAGATCAGCATCTCCATGGCTGTTGCCTTCACTTCTCACTACCCCCACAATCAAGAATATGCTGCATTGCTGTATACAGTTTGAGCTGGGGAAAGATTATTGCAGTCTCTTAAATCTACTATTATGTGGTTATGCTTTAGCAGACTACTGATTGTAAAACTGATGCCAGATTGAATTTATGCATCCCTGCTTGTTGCTTGGGTCAGGTTGAGATACTTGAGCCTGAGTTTTGCATGGTTAAGATTGGGAAATTTTAAAAGGCAATTCTGTGTTATAGAGGTTTAAGGCATTCACTGCATCCTTAAAAATCCCAATCTCGGTCTAGTGGACTAGTTTTCTATCTTGGAGAAACTAAAGGGTAAATTGGATACCAAGCATTTTACAAACTTGAGAAATTAATGAGGTGTGGATTTGAACTCAACTTGTTTGAAGTCCCATGCATCTAAAGTTCTCAAGTTTTATTGGGATTTGATTCCCAACCCAATCTAGGATTTTCACCCATTGCTCAGTGCCCTCCTGTCCTTTCAGAGACATCATATCCAGACAGGAAGAACAGAGAAGAATTTTATGAAATAACATGGATGTGACCTCTACCTGATGATGAAAGTCATAGAGTTGGGTTCACTTAATTCAAAGAATAAAATGACATTTCCAATATCGAATCATCCTGCCTGGGTAGGCTACCAAAATTTAAGGAGAAGTTGAAATTCTTCTGAAATCTCTGTCATGAATCTGTTCTATTCTATTCTATTCTATTCTATTCTATTCTATTCTATTCTCAGAAATAGGGAGGCATTGCTTTATGATCATGTCAGAGGTGGGTTTCTGCCAGTTCACCCAGGATTGAGTAAACCAATAGTGGTGACGGTGGGAGGCTCTGCCCACCCATCTAGATGCTTCTGCGCATGCGCAGAAGTGTCACATGCATGAGTGAATGCACATGGGTGCACAAGCGACCCGCTAGTTAAAAAAAATGGATACCCATCACTGGATCATTTGTATATTCTTACAGAGTATTTGCAGCAGTTGCAAAGCATGAGGTAACCATATCTGGAATATTGTGGCTGAAGTCTTCAAAAAAGGATATAGGGGAACTAGAGAAGGTAATTAAGATGAACAAGGGGCTGGAGCAGCTTCACTACAAAAGGAGAGTGGTGACATTTTGGCCTTTTAAATCTGTAAAGGTGGAAATCCAGCGGGGGCACGATTGAGATATACAACTGATGTATGCTGATATATCAGCTATAATATAAATAAATGATTAAAGAGAGAAATGTTTCAAATGGTGTTTGCAACTATTTGATTGCTTTTAAAGTAAAGAGCAGAATAAAATAGTTCAGATTTTTTTAAAAAAAATAAATACATTTAATAATTAGGCAGCAATTCTAAAACATGATAACAGATTAATTCTGTTACATCAATTTTGCTGAGTAATTTACTGGTAGCTTTTATGTTTCCCAGTCTGTATTACTGTATTTTCCTTCTGATCTGCTATTCCAGCACCTCCATTTGCTTCTGTATGCATTAGCCATTATGCATTAGTTATGGTAATTTGAGAACATTTATCATTTTAGTTGACAATAGGTAAAGTTATGGTGCAAACTGCACACGAGTAGGTCCAGGATTCTCTATCTCTCCTGTTCCCCATCCCAATCCCTGGGCAGAGCATACAAGTGAAAAGCAAGGCTTTTACCGCGGTGTTTCTTGACTGAAAAAAAGAAGAAAATATATAGATAGGCATATAACTGATCCTTGATACTTCTTAATTGTACTTTTTCTCCCAAAACTCCTTTACAAATTCTTAAGAGCCCTCCTAGCTGTAGATTTATCACATTCTCTCTTGTGCATTCAGATATTGTCAATAAAACAAGAAGTAAAAATAGGTACTTTGAAATTGTTCAATAATGTATTATAGACACACAGTCCACATCTGTTATCCTGTATTTTTAATCATTCAAAAACAAATCATACAAACGTGACAAAATATCTTATTTTTCCAGTAGGATAATGCCACGTCTTTAACATTATATAGGTAGTACCATTATATAAAGTTCTGTCATTATTACCTATACATTTCTTTTTTTAAAAAAAATCAAGCCAAGCTTTGAGATAATACTTTTAGATAGATGGCTCCATGCAGAAGAAATGAGAAAACCATTGCTACTGCTACATTGCTTCCCATTAATCAGTTAATCCTTGTAATGATTTAAACACATTCCTCATTAACAAAGATAGAAGAAGCAGTGGCAAAATAGGTGAGGGTTACAATTAAAAGATAATGATATATGGATTGTGAGTAAAGCAGAGATAATTGCTTTTCTGGAAAACTCTCAGATACCTTATGAAATCGCACATTGAACTAAGTTGAGGGGTGGTGTTTTCAGCTAATCACCTTCCTCAAACTGATTTTTCATATATATTTTTCTCTGTGTTGCGTGGTTTTACCGTATTTCTTTTTTATATGGAAAACCCTATCGATTAACTTTGAGATGAAAAAGTAATATATTTTATTTTTAAATTTTTATTTTATTTAGTTGTCAAACATGCATGCACAAGATAACAGATGTAAGTATAAACATGGCTATGAACATAGGAAATGGGTACAAATAATTGGGGACAGTAGGACAGGGATGGTAGGCACGCTGGTGCGCTTATGCATGCCTCTTACAGACCTTTTAGGAATGGGATGAGGTCCACATTAGACAGTTTAAAGTTAAAGTTATGGGGTTTATATATAGGGAATGAGCTTTGCAATCTCTATTTCTATCCTATTGTTTCATTAGATACATAGTCAGCTTTGTAGACACAACCGCATTTGAAGCAAAATTACATAATGAACCTCTAGCTCTGCAGCTTCCATCAAAGAAGCAATCAATCTGGCATAAGAGAGACATACATAGGACAGTGTTAGCTAATCATAAATTAGAAATGTTGGTTTATTATTCTGGTTTGCATTCGCATTGCCCTGTGCTCTGATAATATGCGCTTGGTTGATAAATCTGTTGACTAATCTATAAACACTTAATTAGTTCCTGAAGCATAATTTGAAATTTGAAATGTGGGTTGAATGTTAGGGTGTTACCTTCAATCAAAAAACATATTTCCTTATTATTCTTTTCTTGATCAGATACTTTCAGACAGATGGTTCTTACTCCAATCTGTCAAAAGATACTTATCAAAAGCTATTTGATTTTCATTCCTTAATACATTTGAAGGAATTAGAGCAGATAGAAAAAGCAGTATGAATCATGGAAGAACTGCAAACAAACGTACAACTTCCAGCTTTTATTTATTTTATTTACTAATCCAGTTTCTAAAGCTGCCCATTCCATAGAAAGCCAGTGTACAACAACTGAATAAAAAACAAAGATAAAAAGAACAGATGCAAAAATATAAACACTAAAAGATAAATAGTATGAAGCAAAAATATAAATTCTAGGAAAAGAATGGCCACCTCAACAAGGGAGTGATCAAAACATTTATTTATTTATTTATTTCTTAGCGCTTATAGACCGCCCCCTCTCCCGAAAGGGACTTGGGGCGGTGTACAGTCCATATCAGAAATACATCAAGAATAACTATAAAATTTAGACAATTAAAATTATTAAGTAGATAGATAAATTTGTCTGGTTTCATAGGAGCCTCAGGCCTGATAAGATAACCAGATTTTGAGAGACTTCAGGAATATCAAAAGGGATAGAGTGAATCTAATCTCAGGCAGAATTTTTCATAAGGCAGGCACCACACCAGAGAAGGCACTTCTGGGACTTACCAAATGATGGTCCCTCACTACTGCTATGTACAACATGCCTTCTTGATAGCTCTAATGTGGCAGCTCTAATAGTGTGTCCCATCAACCTCTATCACTTCTAAACTATCCCAGATCCTTTGATGTCTCAAAGAAGGGGATCAGAAGAGATGGCAGTAGGAACAATCTCAGCATTAGCCTTTGCCAATTTTTTTGTGAATAGGCAACATTCCATTCTAAAGTGTATCAGTCACTTTATTATGACATCCCTGATATCATCACAAAATTTCTAAGGTACTCGTTAGCCCCCAAAGTTAATCCATCAGGTGGTTGATGGATTAAATTACCTCCCCCAGCTCCACTCCCATGTGCATCCTTCTCCCTTCCACTTCATCTTTTTGATTGTAAATTATTACTGTTATTATGAATATTTATGGAGACAATGTTTTGTTGGCTTTATGGTTTTTAAGCCACCCAGAGTTGTCTCAAGGTAAGATGAGCAGCCAATAAATATAATTAATTAAATAAATAAAGTTGTCAGCCAACAGTAATTTATATTGGCAAATTTTAGTCTCTTTGAGTCAGCATTGACTCCTGGCAACTTCCTGGAGAAGTTTGTGAAGTTTTCTAGGCAAGATTTCAAAAATTGCTTCCTTCTTAGGGCTGAGAGAGAATGATTGATTCAAGGTCAATGGTTTTGTACCCACTGGCAGGACTAGAACTCATGATTTCCTGGTTTCTAGCCTGATGCCTTAACCACTATGACAAACTGGCTCTCTACACCTGAAATATGTTGTTTTTTAAAACAAAAAAAATGGGATGTTTTGAATTTTCAAAAGAGACCACTGCTCTGCAATTCTATTATGCCAACAGAATTGATTTTTTTAAAGCTAAAGTTTCTATCAATCTCTTATATCACCATTTCTGTATGCAGATATGTCTACTGAGAAAAAGAGTCCCATCAAACCCTATTGTCCTTTAGTACAAAATCTGAAATGGCTATATTAACAATAAGACCTGCAGCAGGTGACCAGAATTTTGCATCCTCAAGAGAGCTGCTGTCCTATAATTTATTATGAAAGGAATGTTTCTTGCCTGACATTTAAAGTCACTCCAGAACATTTCACTCTTCCCAGATTCAGTAATCACCAGTGAAATACGTCCCTAATGCAAAGACCATTTAACTGATGGCTCTTATTTCTAAAATGCCCCTTTACTTTCTGAGTGGAATGGATAATGCCTGATTATTTTCAGATCACCAGGGCACAGTGCAGTAGTAGACAACATTTATTCACATTTTTACTTGAGAAAAGAAGTATTGTCAGACAACTCCTGCTAAAATTTTATCTAAGAAGACACATGCCTAAAGCAATTATAAAGATTCTTTTATATTATAAATTTGCTTCCACCTTGCATTCCAGATACTGTGGTATAAAATTGCTCTTGACCAGTGATTATTTACTGAAATTGCATCAAAGACTAGGAATGCACTTTTCTTAATTTTTCAATCAATCAGAATAGAGCTGGAAGGGAACTTGGAGGTCTTCTAGTCCAACTCTTAGAGGAAACTCTATCTCAAAGGTCCAAGCTCCAAACCCAAACCAAAATCAGGATGGCATTGGCTGCATTTTCCCAATGGTTTATTGAACCAAAGTCTCGGCACAGAGTGAGTTCCATTGAAAAGAATAAAGTTAGTGCTGGGAGCCTCTGCCTCCCAGCACCCTTTGAAGGCTGAAGCAGCCGACCATCTGGCAGGCCCAATCAGCTGTTCATTGGCCTGCTAACAGCTACAATCAGCTGTTCATAAGCCTGCTTGCAGGCAACCATGATCAGCTGATCATCAGTTGGCTTGCAGTCAGACAGAATCAGCTGTTTGTCAGCTCTGCTTTGCTCACTGCTCACAGCCTGCAACGTTCACTGGTCCGAAGAGCTTCTTGACACTGCATTCTTCCCACCACCAACATTCTGTACTAGGGGTACTGTTATGTCCTTGACATACGACCTGACAGCCATGCCGCGCCTGATTGGCTAAGACACGGCTTGGCTGAGCGCGGGCTGTTCGGATTGTTCCTATTGGCTGCCCTGCTTGACAGCTCCATATAAATAGCTGTCAAGCAGGGAAGGTGCTGAATTTGCTGTATATAATTCTGACTGCTGTCTGTTGTTAATAAACCGCATTTGAATCTCTTCAGAAGTGTCTCGCCTCATACCTTCGACCAATACACTAAACTGGCAATGAGGTGGGATTCTGAGGCTGCGGACAACCACCTAGGAGCGAAGCAACGAACAAGGACAATTTCCTCAATTTTTTTTCTTTCCCTCACGCAATGCTGCCATGGCATCCATGCCTCCCTTTGCTCCCTTCGGAACCACCGGTGAATCATGGGCCGGGTTCCTGGAGCAGTTTGAGTGCTTTTTAATTGCAAATGGGAACCGGAACCTGCCAGCTGACCAAAAGTGCAGTTTCTTCCTGAGCTGCTGCGGTCCGCCCATGTTCAATTCCACCAGGGCTCTTGCCACACCCTTGCCAGTCTACGCGCTAGACTGGAACACCCTGATAGCCAAACTTAAAAATCACTATGCGCCAACACCCTCACGCATCACCCAATGCTACGCATTCCGCTATGCATCCAGAAGGAGGCGGAATCAGTCAGCCAGTTCCTCCAGTATCTGAGGACTGCAGCGATCCAATGTGAGTTCATCGATCTCGATGACTCGCTAGTGGAGCAGTTTGTGTGCGGCATCAGGGACTCTCCAGCAAGCGGTGGAAGAGGCCTGAGCTGCTGAACTATCAGAACAGTCCACGGCGGAAATGTTCAAATACCAGCCACAACCTCCGCCCAACCACGCCAATTTAATTGACGAGCTCGTGCCCTTGGATGAGCCCAACAATGTCGACAAGGTGGCTCACTTACGGGCAGTGCCCAGGTGCCAGGCACAGCAGCCAGCCCATCAAGCGTTGGCTGTTTGCCTTGGTTGCGGAGACAACCATGCCCGCCCCAACTGCCCCTTCAAGGCTTCCGTGCGCTGCAGGTGCAACAAGGACCACCTGGCTCAGGTCTGCCGGGCCTCTCTAACGCTGCCTCATCTTCTTGCTTCCCCCGCACAAGCCTACTGCCAGCAGGTGCTGCCACGCCTTCCGCAGCCCCGCCGCCAACAGCCCAGCAGAGATGACTGCTTCGCCGTTGACAGAAGCCTCCCTGCCACACCTGCAGAGCCGGTCAGCCAAGCTTCTGCCGGCTCCAGGAAAGTCACGGTCTCACTCCTGTTGGAAGGGTCACCTTGCACCATGGAGATCGACTCCAGGTCCTCCCACTCTCTCCTGTCTTGGGCCACCTTCTCCCAGCTCTGCCCCACTGTTCCTCATTCCCAGCTGTCACCGCCGGACACAACATTAAAGGCCTCCAGGGGACTCAAATTCCCACCCTGGGCTGTTACCTTGTGCGGGTGGAGTACGGGGACTTTAAAGGCTGCCTCCCTGTCTTGGTAGTAGAAAAGCTTCTGCCAGCCCTGTTGGGCCTAGACTGGTTTGCCCCACTGGGCTTATCCCTGATGGGGGTGCACCACACCGCAGTCACGCCCCCTGGCATTGAAGACCTCATTGCAGAATACACTGACATCTTCGATGGTAAACTGGGGGAATACAAGGGGACCCCTATCTCTCTGAGCTTAGACCCCCAGGTTGCCCCCATTCAGCTGAAAGCCCACAGGGTACCCTTTGCCTTGAGGCCAAAGGTGGATGTGGAGCTTGACAAATTGTTAGCGCTGGGCATCCTGGAGCCTGTCGACCATTCTAAATGGGAGACACCCCCCCCATAGTGGTCCCTGTCAAGGCTGACAGGTCTATCAGGATCTGCGCTGACTACAAATCAACCGTCAACCTTGGCCTCCAGGCAAACCCCTATCCAGTCCCTGTAGTGCAGCACCTGCTCCATTCCCTGGGGCAGAGCTGCATTTTTGCCAAACTGGATATGGAGCAGGCCTACCAGCAGCTCCCGGTGGATGACGAGGCCACGGCAGCACAGACCATCATCACCCACCATGAGGCTTTCCATTGTCACCGCCTCCAATTCGGCGTTTCTGTTGCCCCAGGGATCTTCCAGAGCCTCATGGAGTGTCTGGTCCATGGGCTCCCTAGCGTGGTTCCATACTTTGATGATGTCCTGATCACTGCAAACAGCCGCTCAGGTCTCATTGAAGTATTGAGGAAGGTCCTCGAGCATTTCAGGGGCGCAGGTCTCAAATTGAAGCCCAACAAATGCTCTTTTGCTGTGCCTAGCATGGAATTCCTGGGCTTCATGATTGATGCCCAGGGCATCCACCCTACCCCCTCTAAGATAGCTGCCATCAGGAACGCCCCCACGCCTGCCTCTAAGGCAGAGCTTCAGGCGTTCCTGAGCCTTTTAAATTTCTACCCGCATTTTTGCCGCACAAGGCATCACTAGCCAAGCCACTACATCAGTTGCTCGACCGATCTGCGGCCTGGCGCTGGGGCAGCCGCGAAGCACATGCGTTTGCAGCTGTCAAAGACATGCTTACATCAGCGACTGTCCTAGTCCAATATAGTGACAGGCTACCACTGACGCTGGCATGTGATGCCTCCCCTGTTGGTCTGGGGGCCGTTCTGAACCATATCCTCCCAAATGGCTCAGAAGCCCCTGTGGCTTTTTATTCCCGGACACTCTCCCCTGCTGAGAGGAACTACAGCCAGATTGACAAGGAGGCTCTGGCTGTGGTGTCCAGGATTAAAAAATTCCACAACTACCTCTTCGGTCGGCATTTCATGCTTAACACTGACCACAAGCCTCTCCTTGGGCTTCTGGCCAGTGACTGACCTACCCCTCCCATCCTTTCTCCTAGGATGACCCACTGGATGGAGTTCCTGGCAGCGTATTCATATACGCTGATGTACCGTCCTGGCAAGCAGCTGGGACATGCTGATGCCCTTAGCTGCTGCCCCCTTCCTGGCACTGACCCATCTCCAGTGCCCTCTCTGCCCATCCTCTCCATCGCCTCCCTCAACCTTCCCCTGACAGCCTCACAGGTTGCGGCCCACACCAAGGCCGACCCTCTTCTCTCTCAGGTTGTCTCTTGGGTTTTGAGAGGCTGGCCATTAGCCAGGGTCCCCAAAGAGTTCCACCTTTTCAAATCCCACCAACTGGAAATTGCCATCCATAGCGGGTGCTTGCTTTGAGGTGATAGGGTCATCATCCCCCCACCCCTCCGCCACCAGGGGCTCAATCGTCTCCATGGGGGCCACACGGGCATAGCACATATGAAAGCTTTAACACGCAGCTATGTCTGGTGACCCCACTTGGACGATGAGATAGCAGCCTGGGTGGCATGGTGTTCCCCATGCCAGCTGTCTCGCCCCGCCCCGCCTTCTGCACCTGTCCAGCAGTGGGAGGCTCCTAGGGGGCCATGGTCAAGGGTCCATGTGGATTTCGTGGGCCCCTTCCATGGCCAGGTGTTCTTGGTGGCCGTGGATGCACACTCTCGCTGGGTGGAGGTCATCCTCATGTCATCCACCACAGCGGATAGTACCATCAGTGCGTTGCGGCGCCCCTTTGCCACACACGGGTTGCCGGACATCCTCGTGTCTGACAATGGGCCGCAGTTTGCATCCACGGCCTTCCAAGAGTTCCTGGCAGGGCATCCGCCATGCGCCCACCGCCCCCTACCACCCTGCCTGCAATGGCCGGGCGAAACTTGCCTTCCACTCGGCCAAAGAGGCATTGGGCAAGATGGAACAGGGCAATTGGCCAGCAAGGTTGGCTGCTTACCTTTTAGGTCAGCACTCCACCCCTTGCCCCATTGACAACAAAAGCCCCGCCGAGCTTCTGATGGGCCGGCGCCTGCAGACACCCCTGGATAGAATGCACCCACTCTATTCAGGGGAACAGCCATGCAACCTGGGGCCCCTCCCCACATATTTGGGGTTGGGGACTTGGTCTGGGCTAGGAGCTTCACGGGGGACCCTAGGTGGGTGCCCGCCACTGTCTCAGAAATAACTGGTCCCTGTTCTTACAGGATCCACCTTCCAGATGGCACCGAGTGGCGGCGCCATGTGGATCAACTAAGGCGTCGCCACCCAACTGAGGCACCCGCTCAAACCAACCTGTTGAGCCCGGCCACCGTCACCCTGCAGCCAGCCTCAATACTGTCACGACTGGCAAACACAACCCCTTGTGTGGCCTTCCCCCAGTCAGGCCTTGCCTAGCCAGATACCACCTACCAGCAGCTGTTCCATTTGCCGACTCCTTCCGTATGCACCCCTCCTGGTTTGCCCCACCCAGAGGCCTTTCCCCAGTCAGGCCTCGCCTATCCAGACGCTGCCTACTGGCAGTTGCAATTAAGCCCACCTCCATCAGATGTGCCCCCTCGCCCCGTCCTACTTGGGCCTCCGAGTCCACCTTCTGGTGCAGGCCTGGATGATGTCACCTGGAGCTACACTCCCTTCAGGGAGGAGCTTCCACGGGCACCTCTTCCTCCTCCAACACCTCCTCCTCCTCCTCCTCCTCAACTGAGGCATTCTGGGCGGGTCCGGTGCTGCCCCGCCTACCTAAGTGAGTACGCATGTGCTACTTACATGCCTGCGGCCTCGCTGTGGGGGAAGGAGTGTTATGTCCTCGACATACAACCTGACAGCCAGCAACAGCCAAGCCGAGCCTGATTGGCTAAGATGCGGCTTGACTGAGTGCGGGCTGTTTGGGCCCTTCCTATTGGCTGCCCTGCTTGACAGCTTCATATAAATAGCTGTCAAGCAGGGAAGGTGCTGTATTTGCTGTATATAGTTCTGACTGCTGGCTGTTGTTAATAAACCGCATTTGAATCTCCCAGAAGTGTCTCGCTTCATACCTTCGACCAATACACTAAAGGTACCTCCCCCAGGCATGGCAATCCTGAAACAGCATTTGCCCTTGTAACCATTTCAGGGGTTGACACTCTATGCAATTTGATACAAGTGGCTGTCTAGTCTCTTCTTAAAACTCTACAGTGATGAAGTACCCACAACATATGAAGAACGGTTGCAGGGTATGCCCTGGGTATGTCTAGTTAATGAAAAGAAAGACTAGGGGAGACATGATAGCAGTGGTCCGATATCTCAGGGATTGCCACAAAGAAGAGGGAATCAAACTATTCTCCAAAGCATCTGAGGGCAGAACAAGAACGAATGGGTGGAGGAGGGAGAAGCCAATGTCGCTACAAGACGGACATGCAATCTCAATGCTCTGACTTGCCATTGTGACATCAGGTGAATATTAGGAAGCCATTTCTCAAGATTTTCTTCTTGTGGTATAAAATTGTATCAACCCCAGACTTCCATTAGAAAAATATTACTTCTACTCAAATAATGTGTCATCACCAGTCATCATCATCTTCTTCTTCTTTATCATCATCATCAATAACAGCATTAACTGTACTTATAGTCATTTGGGAATTAGATATTCTACAAATTAAATACATACAAAGATGTGGAAGTAGTTCCAGGTTTCAGACAAGAAAGGAAAAAGAAAAAAGAAAAAAGAAAAGAAAAAGCTGTTCGGTTTAGAAATTTTATACCCTCCACTTAAAAAGATTAAAAGTTGAACCAATTATGAAATCCAACAGACTCTTATAAGGGTCAGAGTAGTCTGAGACCTTGAGAGATGATTGTTTTCAGATTCAGCAATTGTCCACGGCAGTGCACTAATATAAAATATTCTAATTACTTACACAAAAGGACAAGAAGAACAGAAAAATATATCAGTTTTGGTTTCTTAGTTTCTTAATGATTGCATATTGGCTTTGGGGGAAAATCTGCATAAAAATATCCATCCTTTTGCTTTTCTTATGATTTGTGTATCCATTGGGTTACTGCTCCACAACTGGGCTGAGAGGAAACCTGAGATGAGGTAAAAACAGAGGTGGGCTGCTGACAGTCTGCACCAGACGTACTGGTTGTTAAGATTATGTAGTTTGGTGAACTGGTAAATCCCACCACTGGCTGGCCCTGTCCTGCCCACCCTGCCCTACCCTATCTCGCCTTGCCTATCTTGGCCAGTGGCTAGAGTCATGCCCATACCCAGCTACTCTCTAGCTCCTTTGCTTGCTCGCCCAGAACACATGGCCCAGCTGATATCTGCACCTTGTCCACTCTGCTCACCATGGCTACTTGTGAAGTTAAGAGGCTTGGCTGAAGGACCGCCTTAGGGTGGACACAGCAAGGCTTGGCTGTCTTTTGATTTTGGCTCTCATCATTCTGCTGCCTCCTTGCTGCCTGCTTGCCTTTGCCTTGGGATGTGCCAATCCCTGGCTCTGACCTTCCCTGGGGCCTCCACCTGCATGCCACCTGCTCGCCTTTTGCCTAAGGTCGGGGGATGTGGAAATCCCGGCTCTGGCCTTCCCCGGGGCCTCTGTCCACATGCTGCCCACTTGCCTTTTGCCTTGGGTTGAGGGATGAGCCATTCCCTGGCTCTGGCCTTCCCCGGGGCCACCACCCATATTCTGGGCCACCTCTGTGAGAACGGTGTGAGCCCCATGGGCTAGAAAGTAAGGCTGATGGCAGGGAAGGAAGATCCACTCCGGGCTTGCTACGCTCAGCAGAAGGACCACCTCGGTGGGGGGGGGAGATACTCAGCAAGGCTTGACTGCCTTTCAGACTGAGCTTTGGCTTCTAGGTGCAAGGTCTAAGAGAAAATGGTGGCTGCAGGCTTCTTGTGCTGAAAAAAGTGGCAGCTGCAGGATTCTCACACTGAAAAAGACTGATGGGAGCTGCAGGCCAGTGTCTCAGGGTGGGTTCCTGTACCCAGCTGTACCAACAAACGCCATTTTTTTCTGCTAAAACCTTTTTCGGGCAACAAGACCCAGCAAGAGATGAGGCGTCAGAAAATCACCATTGCTGTCGCTGCACAAAGATAGGTTTAAGGCTCCGACCACCACCGCTTTGTCCCACCTGCCCTGCCCTACCTTGCAGTGAGTGACATCGAATTGGCCATGCTCACTCTGTCACATGACAGTCCCCCCCCTCTCCCAGTCACGCTCACCCAGGCTTTAGGACAAACTGGCTGTTAAATTAGTTGGATGCCACCACTGGGTAAAAAGAATAGAGGCTGAAAGAAAATGGTGAGCAAAATGATGAATAGGTGTCTTGGTTAGGATTTTTAGCTCAGAAGTACAAAATGGTTTTAACCATTCAAGGAGAGGTTCCTTCCACTAGCCTTCTTTTGTATGGGTGTCACGTACACAGTACATATAATCAAGGGCTGAGGGGAGATGGGAGGGCATTATTTGTAGCTGTCATCATTCTCATAGATGAGAGTGATGAGAGTTGTGGGGTTTTCAGGGACCCCTGATGTGTGTGGTTCCATAAAAACATGCCTTTAGGAATATAAGAGGGATGCCTACACTTCTGCAGCAGAATACCTCATTCAGGAAGGGGGAGATCAAAGGATGCTGAGCTCTAGAGTACTCCTAATGTTGACTTACTTCTTTTATTGGAATTATAATTTGATGAATTGTTTAGAAATCTGAAACTACAAAAAGGAGGATGCATTCGGCTGAAAGCCTGAACCCTGAGAATTCAAAGGATTCCATAGAAATAAATTCATTATTATGTTGACTCCACTGGACTGCCTTCAGTTGCCTTCCTGCACATTGTACTGGTTAGCTACATGCTTCCTTTCTACTAAGATGTGTCCTGCCACATGCATGTAATGAGAATTTTTACATACTTTTCTACGATATATACCCTTTAGATTAATTTTAAAAAACACTGTGAAGCTAGTTCACAATCCTACGCATTCTCAATGTTTATATATTGATATCCAAATGCTATATGGTCCCTGGTTCTAAACTGATGTAAAGTGATTTTGTTTTGCTAAGTCCTTTTGCCTGTGATATTTTGCTAGGATATTGTCAATAGATATTTCACAGGGAATGCGGTAATACTATCATATACATAATGCTATGTGTGGGCATTCGCATTTGCATCTGTGTGCTTATATAATGTTGTAATAATGTCAAATAAATGTTGTAAAAATGCTAATACACAGAATATAGTAAATATTGTTCTTTATACATTATTCAACCACAAAAAGAAGGAAATAAAATTTGGAAACTAAGTATTGAAGAAAAAGAGAGAGAAGACAAGGGAAAAGAGAGAAGAGAAGGGAAGGGGAAAGGAGAAGAGAGGAGAGGAGAAGAAGGAGGGCAGGAGGAGTGAAAGAAGGAAAGGCAAGAGAAGAAGGCAAAATGAGTGAAAGAAGGAAAGAGGAGGGGAGAGAAGAGAAAAAAAGAAAGAAGAGGGCAGGAGGAGTGAAAGAAGAAGAAAGGGGAAGGGGAAGGGAAAGTCACAATTTGAAAAGGCAAAAGGGTCAGAATGAGGTTTGAACTCCAGAACCTTTTAATAATTGAATGCAAGCAAGAAGACAAGAATTGTTCATTCAACCATGAAAAACTGAAGCTGAAATTCCAGTTTTGCTATGCATTAGTTTAAGGACCATTTTCTAATCCCAGCAGTGCAGACAAGCTAGAGCAAATAGGTTACTGAGTCTGCATGGATAAACAGATTTTGATGACCCCTGGAATATTTAGCACATTTAAGATTATATATATATATATGCATGTATTTGATATACATATACAAATAAAATATATGCATATACTGTACTGTACATATATACATACATAAAAACAGAGAGAAGAAGAGAAATAAAAAATATACAATGTTCTCCAATTTTGCAAGAAAATGTTAAAATACACTAAGAGCATTTCTTTTTCTAATTCACTTAATGTTTGTAGCTGCAATGACTCCAGTACCTAGAATGTTATTGATTGCAAATAATCAGGCAACAAACAGGAACAATGTTGTCAGAAATTGGGCGTGTGAAATGTGATCTGTGGTGCATTAGCTTGAATTGGTAGCCTGGAAACATGATGAGAGAAAAAAAATTAAAGTAAATACTATTAATAATTTTAAAAAAAAATTGTAATAACCTTCTATACACTGTTTATGCAGGGAACTATTTGAATATGTGTTCCTGAATTTCATCAGAATGAATCATCTTAAGGCAGGAAACACATTTCAAACTCCTCTAGTGTTACAATAAGTGGCAAAATGAAACAAAATTGATACAATTACTCGGGTATAATTTACAAATAAGCCCAATTTATAGTGTTTACCAAATGAAATGAAATTAGTCCATGGTTTGCGTCACCAATGCTGATGTCTCCTCCTCTCCTTCCGCAAGATGAATTCTAGAGACAGATGATTATTTGTTTTTCTAGAGCAATATTTTCAAATAATCAAATCAGATGGAATTACATGGGAAGAGATCTATAACATTAGTCAATTTCTACTTGACTTGGGTCATATTGTTGAAGGAAAATAATTTAGCCCTACCCATGTCAGTGAAAGAGCAAAAGAACATGGTCCAAACAAACTTTTAAAAACAAAGGATAGGGATTATCTCTGAAAGTATTTGTAATAAAGTATTTGTAATAATTTGTCTCTGTCTTCAAGTTAAGAAGTGCAGAGAAAACCAACTAAGATGGTTAAAGACGTGGACACTAAAACATATGAAGAATGTTGCAGGAATTGGGTATAGTCAGTCTAGACAAAAAAGAGACTGGGGGTGACATGACAGCATAAATAATAAATAAATAAATAAATAAATAAATAAATAAATAAATAAATAAATAAATAAATAAATAATAAATAAATAAATAAATAAATAAATAAATAAATAAATAAATAAATAAATAAATAAATAAATAAATAAATAAATAAATAAATAAATAAATACATAGCAGTATTCCAGCTGGCACAAAGAAGAACACCAGAAGGCAAGACAAGAAACAATGGATGGAAACTAATCAAAGAGAGAAGCAACCTGGAATTAAGGAGAAACTTCCTAACACTGAGAAAAATTAACCAGTGGAACAGCTTGCCTTCATAACCTGTGGGTGCTCCATCGCAGGAGATTTTTAAGAAGAGACTGCATAGCCTCCTTTCTGAAATGGTACAGGGGTTGAGCATGGGGTTGGACTAGAAGACCTCCAAGTTCCCTTCCAGCTCTATTCTGATGAAGAAACTGCTCCTTGCCATGAAGGAACATCTATCAATCTAATTAATCTCGTGTATACCACTCTTGCCCAACTCAGAAGTTCAACCACAATATCTCTAATATGCCATATTGGCTAGGAATTTCAATAATTATAATACAGTAGATCTAAGGAACACAATATGGAAGAAAGTAGTTCACCCTGATGGCAGTCGGTATAAAGAGATCCCAGTCATTTTTAGCCTTATTTATCCAGCATACTGTTAATGAGGTAAGATGCCATCTCCAGAAAGCACAACCTATATTAGTGATCCCTTTTTTGTCAAGACAGGATTCTGCTTTACCCCAAAGCAGAAAACCCCTGAAAGAAGAATAAATGAGCAATATAGGGACTCAAATTTTGACAGAGGTATTCCTGGAGCACAAAGGAAGCTAAAAACATCTATTTTGTGAGCATTTTTTCTTTCATCTTATTGAAACCATGGAGTTCAGCAGTCACCAAGCAATGTTATATCACTATTTGTAGTCTTTAAACTTTGCTTTCTCATGTCTTCAGGAGATCAACAGCTTTCTGCTGGAGGGAGGCAATAGTCTACTATCTTTTTTATTGTTGTTATCTTTTCGTTGGAAAGGGAATCCATTGCAAAGCTGAGCATTTGCAGCATGTGTCAATAAGTTATTTATTTGGTGAGAGAAGGGAGATATGCTGTTTTCAGCCTTGGCAGCCAGAAGGAACAGCTGGTATTTTCTATTTTTGAAAGGGAATGCCAAGGATAGAAATACATTGGGAAGTGGTTGTGTAAAAAAATGCAGAAATCTGTCTAAGCAGCTGTTACTATAATGTGCCTTGTGCAAACATGCAAAATGTCACTGTTACGTTGCCAGTGTTTTTAGAACTTTTAGTGTTCATACAGGGCATTCCGTGACTAGCAATAGGAAAGGCTTCTTAAGGCTTCTCTCCTGTCCCTGATATGTCTACTATTATTAAAAACTCTTTGTCATGACATTTAACTGGGCAAAATGGTGCATCAAATGGAAATCATTTTTGAACCAATGGGCTAATTTATGAAATGTGTCCAAATGAGGAACTCATGGCTCCCGAGAGGATGAAATTTGGAAAAGTTGTGGCTGCTTCGGTGCGACTAGCTGCTGCTGTGCTGCTGCTGCAGTCTTTATTTTCAACATTCTGTGACAGTTTTGCAGCCATTTTTGTAATCCCTCACTCGCCCATCCACTCAGAAGGAAGGAAAGAAGAAGTGAAGGAAAGAAGGAAAGAAGGAGGGAGGGAAAGAAGGGAAGAAGGAGGGAGGGAGGGAGGGAAGGAATGAAAGAAGGAGGGAGGGAGGGAAGGAAGGAAGAAATGAAGAAAGGAAAAAAGGAGGAAGGGAAGGAAGGAGGGGAGGATGGAAGAAATGAAGGAAGGAGGGAAGGAAGGAAGGAAAAAAAGAAGGAAGGAAAGGATTTCTGACACTTCCTGCCAATTTCCCACAGGGAATCTCAATAGGGAAGCTGGCCGAATGTTAGAAATCACTCCTGCCCCACTGTTTCCTTGTCTATCAGTGGTCATTTTTGTTTCTCTGTTTAGGTAAAGAAATATCTCTGAAATGATGAGCCACTGAGACTGAGGTTGTGTTAGTTAAAGCTCTGGCATTGAAAGAGTCCTAATAGCCCACAGCTTACTTTTTAACACTAATGAGAGCTAATAGAGGAAGGAACCATTATCTATAACTATAGTTGATTAAGCCATGAAAATATTTTTCTAGGCAAAGTGGAAGTTAAAGCACTTCCATCTAGATGAGGCTTTTTAACCATTAGCTGAGCAAGGACAGGTAACTAGTAATATTTTTTTTGGTATTAGCTTCTGCTACTTATATCGAAGAAGAGAAATGAATCCACAAAGCTCCCTTAGAAACAGATTTTTCTGATTATAATTCATGTGAACAATAAGCCAGTTATATACTATAGTTGTATTGCTTGATGCTTGCTGTACATTTTCTTTTGGTAGTAAGAGCATCAATGCAAGATAATTGGGTAGATGGGGATGTCGGAGGACTTAGTTTAGCTCACATTTTTTAAGTGAATTGATTTAATTTGAGGTCTGACAGAGACATTCTTATCCAATGAAAGTGAGTCTACAGTAAAAATTGGTTTAAAGGAAAAAAAGATTGCAGCTATATCACCCTGGATGGAATGTATGGGTTCTGCACCTATTTATGTGTCAGATGGCTAAGGAACATTTGAGACTGTCATCTGGTATTGCACAATCATTTCTTTAGCTGACTTCTCACACTAGAGTTAATTCCCAAAGGAAGACATCTTAAGAAATTCTTTCCACTGAATGTTTTCAGAACGACACAATAGAACTGCCAAAAGAAAGGCCTTTACCTGAGGAGTTATGGAAGAAGCCTCCAGAGCCTGGAAAAATTCAGAAGAATCATCTGCCAATTTCTCTGCTCACAAAATTTATGGAGAGTTTTAAAAAGCCATTTGTACCCAGCACTGCATAGATGCCGTCAGGCCTGGTTATTTGGAATGAACTTGGTCTTGCAGATCCTGAAGAAATGGACAAGGTTGTTGGAACTATTAACTCAGCTACCTCTGTGTTGAACCCCTGTCCCTTCTGGCTTGCTAAGGTTTGCTATGTTGAGAGATGTCATGTAGTTGGATTCTGGTTGGATTGAGTGCACTTATGAATGAACTCTGATGAAAGTAGTAAAGGGGTAGTGCATCCATCCTGGCTCTTAATCTTTGTATCAGTGCTTGATACCATAGATCATATTATCCTTCTGGATTGGTTATGGCAGGGGTGTCCAAACTTGGGAACTTTAAGACTGGCTGGGGAATTCTGGGAGTTGAAGTCCACAAGTCTTAAAGTTCCCAAGTTTGACACCCCTGGGTTATGGTGATTAGAAGTGGAAGGTACCAGTTCTGCACTGGTCTTCTTCTCTTGTTCAGACCCCATTATTCCATGTTATTGGGAGTTCAGGACATCTAGCCCATGGTCCCTTTTCTGCGTGGTTCCTTGCAGTTTGACAAGCTTCCAGTTCTTATTTAATATCTACATGAAGCCTCTGGGTGAGCTTATCCAATTACATGGGGGCGGGGGGCAGCATTAAAAGTATGTTGATAATACCCAGTTCTAATCTTTTTCCGGGGGTGACCAAGTAATGCTGTGAAGGTTCTCAGAAAATGGAGAAGAACAGGTTTCAGCTAAGCCTTGAATCCTGGTTCTAGTTTTCAGGCTTCTGTGGGTTTTACATCTTTAGTTCTGGATGGGGTTAAACTATCCCAAACAGAACTGGCAGAAAATTTAAGGCTCTTTCAGGACTCATAATTCCTGTTTGAAGAGCAGATGAGCCATGGCCAGAAGAACTTTTGCACCACTTCATTTTATATGCTAATTGGGCCCCTTCCTGGACCAGGAGACACCGGCCTTAGTCATCTTCCAAGTGGATTAATGAAATGACTTCTGGATGGGGCTGCTTTGAAAATTATCTAGAAATTGAAGCTTGTCCAGAATGCAGTGGCACAAGAAGTTACAGGTGCATCTTGGTATGCCCATATTGTACGTGTTAAGCTGGCCTCCCTTAGAAACCAAGAAAGAAACCACTTAACTCTATTTTGCAGAAGAGTACTTTTACTGGTTATGAAAAGATAGTAGCTAAGCAAAGAAAGATCTGAGGCGAAAGCACATGAAATCATACATATCAATACGTGACCAACCCCTGGCAACCCTCACCCCACTGTCCAATCTGTAAATCGCTTAGGTGTCATGTGAGTTCCATCTTCAAGGAGCATCATCAGGTAGGTATGCGGACAGTTGGCCTTGACCGACACCAAGCGCTAATCTTCAGCATGCGCAGTAGACGGTGAGACCGAAACTCCCACTTACAATCTCTCCTGTACTAAAGCTCCCCCTCCCAAATACCAGGCCCCCCTCCCCATTTCAATGGCAGCCGAAACCAAATAGCAAAACAGAGGCTGACAGTAGGTCTGTTCCAGGAACTGCACTAGCAGAAAAGTTGATGGCATCTTGTCACATAGTGATGTGACAAAGTGAAGCTATGTTTAAATATAAATAAATCTGACTTTGAAAATGTCTGGTGAGGAAGTTTCAAAGAAGGCAATTATAAACCAAAAGTCTAGCTCAAGCCGAAACAAGTGTAGAGGCATCATGGGAATGGTAACATCTATCAAAGATGTTAATGCTGCAGTCTGAGCAGAAGAAAATTAGTATTCACTTTAGCATCCCTGCGCTTCAGTTATTATCAATGCTGTTTTACCCTACTTCCTGATTCTTTCTAATTTAGCACCCTATTGAAGTTGCCTAATGAATGAAGATCCAACTGTTTGATAATGTCAGGGTAACCCATTAACTGTGTAGGCTTTCGTTTTTGCTACACTTATGATTTTGAATAATGAGTGATAACGATGGGAGGGGATACTGAAAATAAAATCATTCTGAGGCTTCAGTAAGCAAGGCCAGGCAAGCATCATATATCAACTGTGCAAGATTTTCCAAACTGAGATGAAAACTGGAGTTTCAAAGCCCATTTCCCAAGAAAGCCTACAAATTCCCACAAAATAGCTCATTCCAAGATGGCACAAATGTTTGTACCTTATTCATTTGACCTTGATGTTTTATTATATGTCAACAGGTACTTCTTTCCATCCATAAAACAAATAGCACTGTGACTTTACTAGATTACCATAATCTCTAATCATAAAGCCTGCTTAAAATGAACTTTTTTTTGCTACAGTCTACATAAAGAAGACAAATCTATATTTATTGATTGATTTTTGCATTCAAAGTACAAAATCAGCATTAATAAAGATGGTTTGGATTAAATATCATTTTTACATTGGTGATTTCCAAGTTTAATGAGGACCAAAATACCAATAACATTATCATTTCCAGGACTGTAATAGCTTAGTTAATTAAGTCTTTATTTAATTCATATATAAACCTTTATATTTACAAAAATAAACATTATCTCCAAAACAACCAATATGATCTGACCTCTATTTTGCATAGTAAGAATTTAATATACAAAGGTGATAACATTCTTATGTTTATTATTAAAATAATAATCAAGGTATACAGCAACAAGTTGTATTTTTGATGGTGGAGAACCATTTGGGACTCCATTGCCATGGGCAGATCATGTTCTACTACATATAGTGAGTGGCTGATGACTGGTACTGACCTCAGAAGAATGGCGGACCAATTAATTAGCTGATCCACCTGCTTAATAGATTCCAATGATGCTCTGAATTTGTTGGAGGCAAATTCTGTATAAGTTCTCCATATTGGAATCGTGAACTTCATTCACTAAGGTTCATATTTAAAACTGTTACTTACTTACTTACTTACTTACTTACTTACTTACTTACTTACTTACTTACTTATTTAGTAAGTTAGTTAGTTAATCAGTTAGTTAGTTACTTAGTTATTGGATGGCCATATAATCAAAATGACTCACACATTTAAATCCAAAACATAGCATTAAGGATAACCAAATAGCCAATAATGATCCAATCAGTGATGGGTTGCAGGCAGTACTCCGGGCGTACTGGCAGCTGCCCGGAGTACCGGGTACTGTTCTGATACGGTGTTCCGCAGAGCCCCCCCGCCCCCCCGAGTTCCTTACCACATTTTAAAGCTTTCAGTGCTTCCGCACACAGGCATGGCCTGCGCAACGCTCCGCCGAGCAGCTGGAGCATCGCGGAGGCTTGCGGAAGCATCGTTTGCAGATATAATGCATGTGCATGTATCCATGTGGGTGATGCCAGGCCTGTTCCAATCGTAACGGTTGGAACGGGATCTGGAACCCACCACTGAATCCAATCCAAGGAAAATAAAAATAAAATATAACTCCATAGCTGAGCACCTGCTGGAAAGCCAGAACGTTTTTGGTTTTTTGAAGGACAGCAAGGTCAGGACTGCACAGACCTTGGGAAATACATATATAGGTACATTATGTGTATACATACATGCATAGATCCATACCACATTATGAGTATCCAAAGCAACATGTTTAAAATCTAAAAAGACAATATAAGCTTATTAAAAGTGCTACATCTTCTGATACAAAGTCTACATTTCTGTAGACCTCTGGAGTTTGGTGTTTTCAGGAAGAGAGAAGAATTTTATTATTTCAGTAAAAAAAAAAAACTGAGAAAATTGAAAATCTGAGAGTGTTTTCCTATTACTTTTACCCTGCCTGTAATGCTAAGAGAGGAGCTAAAAGATAATCCCTTGTTTGCTCTTTCCATTTCTAAGGATTGCTAGATAAAAGAAACGAAGAATGAAAGTTTCTGGTGCTGCATATTCAACATTGTATTTCATCAGTTTGTGGATCAATCCATAAGAGTACATTGATTTACAACTCCCATCATGTCTCAATGAATCTTGGTGGCAATTGGATCGAACTGTATTTCACCAGCTCTTCTGGTTGGACTTTCTTCACCACAGCCTCCTGCTTCTCTTTATCTTGTACATAGGTAAAGAGAGGGGATGTTGGTCTATCCTCATGATTGTTTATGCAGTTTATGTATTGTGTTTGTGGGTATATATACATACATACATATACCTATACCTATACGTGTGTACGTGCGCGCACATACACACATACACACATCTATATATGTATATACATACAGATCTATACATATATGTACATACATACATACATACATACATACATACATACATACATACATTTGTGTTACAACCCCTGGTATGCCCAAATATGGGAGGGAGCTCACTACTCCCCCTTTCTGTCCTTCGGCTCATTACAGAGGACCATCCAGGCAGAAAACCATATTTTTATTTTTAATGTTGCCTTTTTATATTTGTGTTGTATTTGTGCTGATAAATACATAAAGGGAGACTAGTATAGATCTATTTCGAGCTAATTAGCTCTCATCAGCTAGCCATACCCTTACTGGGATTTGAACCTGGGCTGTATTATATATTAGGCAGGAGTCTTAGCCACTTAGCCACAGCCTCTCCTCCTTATCAGTTGAGCCAGGAAAATAGGTATGTATTTGTGTTACAACCCCTGGTATGCCTAAATATGGGAAGAAGGTCACTACTCCCTCTTTCTGTCCTTCGGCTCATCACAGAAGACCATGCAGGCAGAAAACCATATTTTTATTTTTAATGTTGCCTTTTTATATTTGCATTTTATATTTTTTATATTTATATATCAGTACAAATACAACACAAATAATTTGTTGCAAATAATCAGGCAACAAACAGGAACAATGTTGTCAGAAATTGGGCATGTGAAATGTGATCTGTGCTGAATTAACTTGAATTGGTAGCATGGAAACATGATGAGAGAAAAAAAATTAAAGTAAATACTATTAATAATTTAAAAAAAATTGTAATAACCGTCTATACACTGTTTATGCAGGGAACTATTTGAATATGTGTTCCTGAATTTCATCAGAATGAATCATCTTAAGGCAGGAAACACATTTCAAACTCCTCTGGTGTTACAATAAGTGACAAAATGAAACAAAATCGATACAATTACTCGGGTATAATTTACAAATAAGCCCAATTTATAGTGTTTACGAAATGAAATGAAATTAGTCCATGGTTTGCTTCACCAATGCTGATGTCTCCTCCTCTCCTTCCGCAAGATGAATTCTAGAGACAGATGATTATTTGTTTTTCTAGAGCAATATTTTCAAATAATCAAATCAGATGGAATTACATGGGAAGAGATCTATAACATTAGTCAATATCTACTTGACCTGGGTCGTACTGTTGAAGAAAAACAATTTAGCCCTACCCATGTCAGTGAAAGAGGAAAAGAACAAGGTCCAAACAAACTTTTAAAAACAAAGGATAGGGATTATCCCTGAAAGTAGTTGCAATAATTTGTCTCTGTCTTCAAGTTAAGAAGTGCAGAGAAAACCAACTAAGATGGTTAAAGACCTGGAGACTAAAACATATGAAGAATGTTGCAGGAATTGGGTATAGGCAGTCTAGACAAAAGAAGGACTGGGGGTGACATGATAGCAATATTCCAGTATTTGGGAGGCTGGCACAAAGAAGAACACCAGAAGGCAAGACAAGAAACAATGGATGGAAATTAATGAAAGAGAGAAGCAACCTGAAATTAAGGAGAAACTTCCTAACAGTGAGAAAAATTAACCAGTGGAACAGCTTGCCTTCATAACTTGTGGGTGCTCCATCGCAGGAGATTTTTAAGAAGAGACTGCATAGCCTCCTTTCTGAATGGTATAGGGTCTCCTGCTTGAGCATGGGGTTGGACTAGAAGACCTCCAAGTTCTCTTCCAGCTCTATTCTGATGAAGAAACTGCTCCTTGCCAGGAAGGAACATCTATCAATCTAATTAATCTCGTGTATACCACTCTTGCCCAACTCAGAAGTTCAACCACAATATCTCTAATATGCCATATTGGCTAGGAATTTCAATAATTATAATACAGTAGTTCTAAGGAACACAATATGGAAGAAAGTAGTTCACCCTGATGGCAGTCGGTATAAAGAGATCCCAGTCATTTTTAGCCTTATTTATCCAGCATACTGTTAATGAGGTAAGATGCCATCTCCAGAAAGCACAACCTATATCAGTGATCCCTTTTTTATCAAGACAGGATTCTGCTTTACTCCAAAGCAGGAAACACTTGAAAGAAGAATAAATGAGCAATATAAGGACAATACCTCCTGCTTACCAGACATCTGGAAACCAGCCCTAGTCAACAAACAAGCCCCACCCACCACCCAGACCGTTACAACATGAAACAAGAATGGACACACAGTCAGCACCAATCAGCACCAATCTAGCAATTATGATACAACCACACAACCATTCATTCCACTTACTGACACAAAGCCAGCATTCCACACACCCCACCAAGATTTATAGAAAGATGGCAGCTGTTCAGATGAACGTTTGGAAGCTGGAGAAATGGCCGAGAGTGCGGTGTACCCATTAGGTAATGGCCATTCTTTAATGGCAATCTAATCATCTTTTAGCTGATTTGATCATTTTTCAAATATAAGTTCCTATCTGTCATAAAACCTTCATCCAATCCTTCCTTTTGTACTGCCTGTGCTTTATTTCTACAATTCATCTTCTTTTTAAAATTGCCTTTCTTAAAAACTTCTTATCTGTCATTGACTGTCCTTTGTCCCTTTTCATTAACTTCCTTCAATTCTTTTATAGTATTCCTTGTCCTCTATTCCATTTTATCATTCTGTTCATTAACCACCATCTAATGCTATGAATCTAACAGCCTCTTCCAAATCTGGAATGTAATTTTCTCCTTCTAGCAGTCAGGATTCTATATTATTGTGTTTCCATCCATCACATACAGACTTCCCTCTAATCTTCCTTTATATTACTGAAAACAATATTTTGAATTACACACTGTAATTTTCCAATCACTACTTCTTATTTAGCAGCATCCTATTATTTTTCTTCATTACTCTCAATTCCTATTTGGTAATTTCCAATTTCCCCTCATAACTGCACTACAGTCAGATTTAAAAGCCAAAAGGAAGCAATGGGCCCTCTCTTTAGCTGGATTTTAATTACTGGTCACTGTGACAGACTTTGAAAAACCTATTTAACCTCTCTTTTCAACAGTAGGAGAAAGAAGGCTCCCATGGATTAGCACCTGCATTCTCAAAAATCTGTGACTCTTTTAGACTTAATCTCTCCAGGAACAGTCTTTGCCAAGGCCAAATGATTCTCAAATTATACTTTCTCTTTGCTGTCTTAATGAGAATATTGCCAAGTTTGGCTTAAACAGACAAACAAGCCCCTATCCAACGGCAATGTCATTATGAATATGATTTAATTTGCAATAAAATTTCTCTGGTCTATTTCAAAGAAAGAGAAAAGGAGCAGGGAACAAAGATTGAACAAGCACAAACTATAGTTGCTGTACTCAATTTAGGCATATCAGAAACAGTTTCAAAGAATTTACATTTTTTATTAATATTAGCAATTTAATTGCATTCATGTTTTATTAAAAACATTAAATCCAATAGCTACTGTGACACCCACCAGATGTCAGCAAAGTTGAATTTAATACAGTTAATTCCAAATAGGATCCCAGTATCAATATTTATACTGGGTCCCTTTCTCCTCTAACTAGAAACCATCTTATTCAAATGCAGAATATTTGGCCTTGTTTTTTTTCCATGCTTGTCTACCAGATAGTTACATTTTCCCCAAAAGGTCAAGACATTGTTACAAAAAAAAGAGAAAATGTATTGGAGTCTTACTGTAAACAAAAAAAAATCTGACTATTGGCTTTTGTTATTTACCAGTGAGATGCTCCAGAGCTTGCTATTTATGTAATGTAATACCAAAAAACAACAACCCAAAACAAAAACCTATAAGAGCTAAAGACCAGCATAAAATCATGCAACACAGTTTTATAGAGAAATATAAAGAAATATATAAAAACATAAAACTATAATTTGCCAAATAAAGGATGAATAGAGGATAGGGCTTTGGGGGAAACAGACACACATAACCCATCAGAGAGTATCCTGGATTTACTAAAAGTATGCTTCAAATACGGTTAATATTTGTATTTTACAAAAACTCCTTATATAAATTTAAAAATAATTCATAAAACAATACAGTATAAATGTAAATACATAAAACAAATAATCTATAAACAGGTGGCAAAACTTGAAGGAAGCAAACCGTTCAGGAAATGAAGAGACAAAAAACTGACGAGAGAAACTATTTTGCTTGTTGCAGGCACCCGCAGCATCAGCATCTGACGTTACCACACAAAATTTTGTCACACTGTAATGTTAACAATAGATTGAGGGAGGTCAATGGTAATGAAGCTACCTCACAAGATAACCCATCTCCTGGGGTCTTTGTCACAACTAAGTCTTGAGGGGCTTCTGAAAGCTCAATTTGTTGTGCAACTACTTTAATGATCACTTTTCCTTCAAAAGTGGAGGTTGGATCCTAGGCAGAGGTTGTCCATTATTGGGGTTCAATGTGGCTTTTTGAAGAGGGAGATGATAAACAAAAGTCTCCTGAAGAAGTAAAAGAACAACTCTCTAATTCAAAAAAGAATTAAACACTGCTAGGACCTACTAACACGAGAAGTGTTTCAGACCGGTTTGCCTGAAATAGTAGCAGAAATCATGGGTGGCCCCGCCCACCTGCCCCAGCTCTATGGCATCCCATTTAGGCCTTTTCCCACCAAAGTGCATGCGTGGAAGGCTGAACCCTCTTTCGCAAGTGTTCACATTTGTGAACCTGTACGGAAGGTAAGTGAGTAAGTGAGTACCATCCCTGCACGAGAACCTCTCCTATGGCTGCTTTTATAAGGGTCTAAAAAGCAAGCTCACAATCTTAAGGGCCCTGTTCATTTCCTCAGGTCAAACCATTCCCAGATAACTGGGTAGGACTCCACCTTAGATGGACTGATTAATAACATGTAACTATGTCAATGCTTTTGACTAAGTTAATAATAGATAGTAAATCAGAATGCACTTTTAGTACATATTAAAAAGAAACACAGTATTACTCTCTGCTACACTGTTCTGAAGAGGACACATGATATTGTTGTAACTGCTCATTATCCTCTGTGTTTAGGTATTTTGCTGCATCGTTTAGTATGGATTTGATGTTCTGAACACAGAATCTAAGATGTTCTTACAAACTTTTTCCTGATCGTTGAGATATGCTGTAAATTTCTCTAGCATTGATTTTTCTATCCAGTCAACTAAGTGATATATAACTGGACATGTCATTAACAAGCATCAGTAGATACCTGTTCCCTCCTAAAGTCTTTGAGGGTATAGAGACAACATTGTTAATCATATCTAGGTGTTGCTGTGTCTTTCTCTTCTGTGGCTTTACACAGTATAAATTCCTAGAAACTAAAGATACACATTTTCAGAATTATTTTAATACATTTATCGTTCTTTGTATTTTGATTCTTTTAAAAATCATTTCATGAGCTGGTTAAAGACAGGAGGTAAATCAGATGGTAGAGATAGATGATAGACAGAAGACAATAGGAAAGTATCATCTATCTATCTAGTCTCCTAGTTTCTAACCTGATGTCTTAACCACTACCCCAAACTGTCTGTCTGTCTTTCTGTCTGTCTGCCCACCCGTCCATCCATCCATCCATCCATCCATCCATCCATCCATCATCTATCTATCTATCTATCTATCTATCTATCTATCTATCTATCTATCATCTATTTTGGAAATAATACCATTGAAATATGATTATCTAATAAGCAAGCCATCAAGAGACAGCAATATTCCAAGTCATTGAAGAAACTAAAGTTAAAATGACAGGTCAAAACTCCAAGACCACAGGTGGCTTCCTGGCTCTTTTTTGGTAGACATTGGAACTTCAAATACAACCACTACAAATCCATCTGCATGGTGTCCCATTATTTTAAGTCAGGAAACAAAAATATTTTTTAAAAAAACAATAAGAATTTACTCTACCTTCTCTAAACCCAAGAAGAGTAAGCCATAGGGTGACATAGCTCCATTCAGTCTGTGTCATTTCTAATGTGTCGCACTCACCAACTTTACTGAAACAATATGGCTGAAAACCTCACCCCGATAATTCTGAAAGTCATTCAGAATTATGTTTAATTATAAGTGTATTTGTTTGATTTATATAGCTACCCATCACACACAAGACCCAAATGCCTAGGGAAATAGCCAGGTCTTCAGTGCTTTATAAAAGGCTAATAGTGTGCAACCACATGACTCTCTGGGAGATCATGTTCCACAGGGCAATCACTATTATTGAGAAGACACAGCATGGTCTCTTTATTAGAGTTGTTGGGATTGGCAGCAGTGATGGGATTCAAATATTTTTACTACTGGTTCTGTGGCCGTGGCTTGGTGAGTGTGGCATGGTTTTATGGGCGGGGCAGGGGAAGGATACTGTGAAATCTCCATTCCCATCCTACTCCCCATTTCCTCCCAATCAGCTGGGACTCAGGAGGCAGAGAATAGATGGGGGTGGGGCCAGTCAGAGGTAGCATTTACCGGTTCTCCAAAATGCTCAAAAGTCATGCTACTGGTTCTGAAGAACTGGTCAGAATCTGCTGAATACCACACCTGACTAGCAGAAGCAATAAGAGAAAGGCAGCCTTACTAGTATACTGGCCCTGTGCCATTGGGTGGGTGGGGGCTCTAAAGCTAATGACCAACACTTTGAATTGCACCTGAAAACACATGATGAGCCAAGGCAGTTCACAGAATAGTAATGATTTATATAGTCACAATAGGGAATACCAAAAATTGTCTGTGCTACTGCATTCTGGACCAACAGATAGCACCATATAGAGCTATAATTCAAATGGGAGGTGACTAAGGCATGAGTCACCATGTGCAAAGCATCCTAGTCCATTATTCTTATATCTACTATCCAATTCAGAAAACAAAGGTAATATTGGAGCAACATTAACCATATTTTGCCTTCTTTCAAAATAACTGCAAAACTCCCCATCCAAAGATTTAAGAGAACCATATATAGTATATAATATAAAGTCTATGAAGTTTTCTCAGCCATGTCTTTTTACAATAATTTCAGCCTCTCTAATTATTTTTCTTTCTTTGAAGTATTTGCTGCTTTCCTCTTTCAAATAATGCCTTCAGCATACTTAGAATTCTGTTAATTATCATTTATATGGTTTTGCTCAAGAAAAAAAACAGAGACATGGAATTCTTTGTATTCTATAGCTCTTTTTAAACTTTCTCTAAGGAAATATTTGTGAAAGAAAATCTGGATAATGTCTTAAATGATGATAAGAAAAATGTAATTTAATGTCCCAATGTATACAGGTTTATTTTATTTTTCCCCTAACTGAAATAAATTGATTCCACTGGTTCCAGGATAATGCATTAGAGATCATTTGGAATGAAATTATTATACTTTATTTCTTTCTCTGTTATATTTTGTCAATGGATGTGTGTGTGTGTGTGTGTGTGTGTGTGTGTGTGTGTGTGTTTGTGTATAATGGACACTTTCTCCATGATTGTTATTTCTTTGTTTGGCAGGTTTGAATAATAGATCTCAGGTTGGATTTGTGGAAGCATTTAAATGTTACAGTTTATTCTTTTTCTAATAAAATCTCTATCACCTGCATGCAGGTTGATATCAAAAATAAGTCACTCTCAGTAAAATGCTGAAATACAGCAAGCTGTATTGATAAAGAATCATAACCAAATGGAATTCAAAGGGACAAGATAAAAAAAAATGTTCACTTAGGAAACAGTCCTGAAATGTGCAGGTATAGGGAGGAGGGGGAGGATATTTAGCTTAATAAAAGTTCCTGTGGAAAAAAAGCTTGGCATAGTGAATTGGTTATAAATTAATTATTAGTCATCAAAGTAATGTGGCTGCCAACAGAGAAAGGGGGAAAAAGCAACCTAAACTGAAAAAAATGGTTTCCAAATCACCCACCATGGAAAAATGGTTGGTGAAATTGACAGAACTTGCTGAGATGGTCAAACTAACGTCATTGATTAGGGAAAGGTTGTTATTAACATTCATCAATGACTGGAAACCCCTATGGACTTTTTGCCAAAAAGGAAAGTGATTTTATGACTCACGGTTTTGATAATTAGAAAGATTAAGTTATAGAAAAAAGGGAACTTGGACTGTCTTAGAAAGAGATTGTTGCTTAGAGTTGTTTGTATAACTACTGAGAGGAAGATCTGAAAATCTTTCTAATGCTTGCATGGGAAAGTAAAGAGGCTCCTCTCTTCAATGTTTAAGCAGTTTTGTAGTTGATAATACCATTTTTTTAACTACTGGTTCGCTCATGCATGGATGAGCATGCATAGAAGCGTCTGGGCAGGTGGATGGAGCCTCCCACAGCCACTATTATCAGTTTGCTCGATCCAGGCTGAACCAGGAGCAACCCACCTCTGGATAATACCTGTAGTCAACAAAATGTGAAAAGTGCTCAGGACATCTATTCAAACTCAGAATTGCTTGGAAGCCTACATGCTTGTGCCTGTGCAAATAAAATCTTTTTCACTAAGGTGATGGATACCTCTCCGTACTGATGTCATGAAGGTACAGGAGATCTCAACCCACCACTAGAGAGTAAATGTCTAAATTGCATTAAAATGTGGCTCTTAGACATATGACAAATTTGAGCCTGATAATCAAACATATTCAAAAACATAACTATTTAGATATTAAATTATGACAAATGATTTAGTTTTCTCTTTCATATAGAAATCATGACATCCATTTCAGTAAAAGGTAAACAATCCATTCAACTGCTTATTTTCTGAACTTGTTTTTACACTTCATTTCACATTTTAGATACATGGTGTTTGTTGTCTATTTAAGAGAGAAAATAATTTTCAGGGACAGAACACATTTGATAAGACTGTAATTACGTTATATGTTTGGTTTCAGACATTTATAGGTTGACTTATTCAGAAGATTAAAATAATTTGTTTATACTTGATGCATCCAACCTTTTAAAGTACACACATCATTTAGAAATAAGGTTCAATGTTGACTAGCAACCAATCTTTTTAAATTTGTGTAGTTCTGATCTTGCAGGAGCACATATTAGCAAAGTAATCTTTTTCCTTAAGAAATGTACTACTACCTTTCCCCCAAAATCTATTTGTGTTACAACCCCTGGTATGCCCAGAACACACAAATACATACCTATTTCCCTGGCTCAGCTTGATAAGGAGGAGAGCCTGTGGCTTAGTGGCTAATACATCTGCCTAATATGTAATACAGCCCAGGTTCAAATCCCAGTAAGGGTATGGCTAGCTGATGAGTGCTAAATAGCTTGAAATAGATCTATACTAGTCTGCCTTTATTTATTTATCAGCACAAATACAACACACACACACACACACACACACACACACACACACACACAGAGGGATAGAATATGGATAATCAGAACTGGGTTGATATTGACTATTTTTGTATCCCCATTATTTCCATTCTTTAATCCCTCAAAAACATTTAAGACAACCATAATCATCATCTCTTTTGTCAACTGCACAATGCTGAGAACACAAAATCTGGAATTTGTCATGTAGAAACAAATTATCCTACTTCCCCCATCATATGCAACTGAAAACACATTGGTCGCTTGTGGCTCCCACTCACATCCTTTCCATGTTGTGTGTGTTTCTGTAAATCGTATATATAAAAGTAATTCCTCTGTGTGAGATTTGGAAAGCCATCAAGCAACCCCCATCTTTGAAAAGTCTGCTAAGAAGAAATCCAGGATCTGCAAAGCAGAATACGGTAAGGTAACAGAGAAAATGGACCATTCAAAGCTACAGCATTTTAAATAAAACATGCATTTTCAATTACACTACAGCTGAGTAAGAAATAAATCACCCCAGTTATTAAACTGATATTGCAAAATTAGCCAGAATTGATTTAGAAGAGGAAGAGGTCTAATGTGGGAATGCTCATTGATCTAAAATAAGGAACCTTAGTAGGTTCTTGTAAAGTCCTTACATAACAAAACCTCTGGTCTTGTATTGATAGTTCTGCAGTCTGTGGAAATCACAGCTGAGTGTATTCATGCAGAAGACTATCTCAAATGCGGCATCCTTACCATTTTCTGCATTTTTTTATTTATCTGGTTAAATGGTAACAAGTTTATTCTCATGAGTGTGTCCAAAGTTCAAGGACAAAAATAAGAGTAATAGCATCTTGCAAACCTAATACAATAATATTTTTGTACTGTCAGATTTCTTGTGCCTTCCAGAATTGCATGTCATGGGTTACATGGCTGCAAAGAAACATTTGGAGATAAATCCTGACCACTCTATCATTGAAACACTGAGACAGAAGGCAGAAGCAGACATGAATGACAAGTCGGTGAAGGGTCAATCTTCTGTATGAGACTGCACTTTTGTCTTCTGGCTTCAGTCTAGAGGACCCACAGAGACATGCCAACCATATCTATAGAATGATAAAACTTGGTTTGGGCATAGATGAAGATGATGCTACTATGGAGGAAACAAGCCCAGCGGTTACCAAGAGATGCCACCACTGGAAGGAGATGATGACACTTCACGTATGGAAGAAGTGAATTAAATAACCAATTATCTGAAAGAAATGTGGATATTCACTTTGTCCTTGGCTTTGAACAAGTTATGTTTTTTATATTATGAATGCTAACCTGCTCAAAAATTCATGACACTTGTCTGCATTCCCTCTTTATATTTATTTTTTGAAGATCTTATTCTTTTATTTTTGTTACATTTGCTTTTTTAGGTAATGTGGGATGCCATTGAGGAAATCTCCTTTCTTGATATATAACCCTGTACATTGGCAAATAAATATTATTTGGGTAGTTTATGGCAGCATTTTATGCTGGTGGACATAAAAAGGGAGTAAGTGGGAAATCCAGTTCTGCAAATGTTATAGTTAAGTCTCTGAAGTTAAACAATTTAACACCTGTATCATACAGTACCTGGGAACTAGGCATTTGGAACTGAATATTGTGGAATATTTAAAATCAGAATGCCAACCTGTTGATGTTTAGTTTTTGATACTGTAAAAAAAAAGATTCTAAATTCAACACTTAACATAGAATAGAATCTGTTGTAAATCTATTGTGTCTAACGCAGTTCTGCATGTATGGTTCTACTCTAGAACTATCTAGAAATAAAAATGTTCAAAATAAAAAAAAAGAATTGCATGTTAGATAGAATGATATATTTCAAAGCATTTATCCTTACTGATTAAAAAATATTTTCTGAATTTTTGCTGCTCTTAAAGGCATTAGTGCTTTGCTGGGATAAGTGTGTAGCATCAGGAAGTCTATAGCTCTGTTTATACTGCAATTTGCTAACAGACTATTGCTGCAGGTGGGACTTAATGGCATCTGGCAACTTAAGCTGAGGGCTTTTACGTTCTAATTGAAAATGTTGGATCTTGGAATTCTTTGGCAGGATCCAAGTTCCTGTCTGTGCCAAAGCAGCTCAAGGATTGTTCTCTTACCAAGATGCCAAGGCTGCCAAGGGGCTATACTGGCATCTGTGGAAACGAAGGGTCTAGTTTATCTCCCTTGGAGAAAAGTCTTAGCAATAGAAAGCCACCACCGTGGAATTAAATCAGCTAGGTTTCTTTGAGTCAACAAAAAATTCATAGCTAACCTCCATGAGTAATTTGGCATTGGATTTCTAATTAGAAAAACTTTTTTTAAAAAAAATAATGAAATTCAGGCTAAATTAAATAAAGCCCAGCAAGATATATTGCTTAGTTAGCCAACAATCATGAAGTGAGCATAAATGCAAGCCAAATTTAATTTAATATTATAATTCAATACTATTCATTTTAATTGAATTCTACTTCAGTTAATATTTATACATGAAACCTTGTAGTTTCATGGAAAGTCATCTTTCTGTATAAAAACTCTGAATTAGCTCAGCGCAAGAGCTTTTTGAATATCAACAATTATGGAAATACAATTGATATCTAATTTAGCTTGCTTTTTAGAACATGATTTTGTTCAAAAACTCTGCACTGCAAATTATGCTGAATACTGTGCACGATGCATTAAATGTAGGGCATGTGAGAGGCAGATAAGGAAGAAAACAATAAGACACTTGACACTTCATATTTTGAGAAATTTGGGGCACAATAATATTGGTTTTTAATAAAATTATATTTTGGTGCAGCAGAATCTCAAATATAATATTTTGCTAGCTTCCTTACTAACTGCATGACCTCTCTCCAATCAGTTAACTCAGGGAGCCTCAAGAGATGTCAGCTCTTGAGGGTCCCTGAGTTAAGAGAGATGTCACCTCTTCCTGTCATCATGTCATGAAATACATCAATTGTGCATCTCCCTTAATCTGGGCTGTAGTGCTTACTGACTGTCTTAATCTCTTACAAGGTGCCTTGATTCAGACTGCAAGGCTTTGCCACATTGGGTTGCAATTACCTCAAGAGGTGGATCACATAAGAAGCTCAGCTCACTAACAAATGTGCTATTAATGGTGTCTTTAATGTACAATATTTAAGGGACTTTGAAATATCCCACAATGTATCATAGGCAGATAGATAGATAGATAGATAGATAGATAGATAGATAGATAGATAGATAGATAGATAGATAGATAGATAGATATACATATACATATACATATACATATACATATACATATACATATACATACACATACACATACACATACACATACCATTATCTTGAGAGGTGGTTTAACCCTTGAATAGGTTTCAGAAATATTGCATGGTCTAACCCAGTTTACCATTGCTTTTGGCTGTACAAATTCATCCATCCCAGAGTTCTCAAAAAGTCTAGTAAAATGATTATCTTGAACAGAGAAGCCTCAATTTTCAGTCTGCAGATCTGATCAGTGGCCTCCTAAACACTTCTTAGTAACTTAAGCATCTGGGCTTGCTGTTTTTACTTCCTATCAGCATTTCAGGGCCCTTTTAGCATGAAATACTGTATTTTTCAGAGGATAAGATGCACCGGAGTATAAACGCACCTAAGTTTTGAACAGGGAAATTTTTAAAAAGTAGGTAGGTAGATAAAGGGATAGAGAGGGAGAAAAAGAGAGAGAAATGCAGTAGGTAGGTAGGGGAGAGAGAGAGTATGTGTAGGTAGGTAGGTAGGTAGGTAGGTAGGTAGGTATGGAGAGAGAGAGAGAGAAAGAGAGAGATGAAGTAGATAGGTAGGGAGAGAGAGAGAGAGAGTAGGTAGGTAGGTACATAGGTAGATAGAGGGGGAAGAGAGAAATGCAGTAGATAGGTAGAAAGAGAGAGAGAGGGTAGGTAGGTAGGTACAAGGATAGAGAGAGAGAAAGAAAAATACAGTAGGGAGTTAGGGAGAGTAGGTAGATAGGTAGATGTTTTATCCATGTGCTGGAGAAGGAAATCACTGACAATCTACCGCACCTAAGACTTTGTTTCTGCTGGCACAGCACTTGATAAATGTAATTCTCATCAATCAGTTAAAGAGCTTTCCGAAACAATTCCATTAGGACTCACAAATATGCTTCATAATTGTATTCATTTTATTAAATGTATAATTAAATACATTTTATTTAATGTACTTCAACTCAATTAAAATATAATTCCAAATATTTTTTTACAGAACAGGCAAACAGGAAGAGGAAATAAGAGTTTGCCAACAAAATTTAACAGGAGAAAGATCTAGAAAAGAGAGACTAGGGAACTTCGGTGTTATGAGGCACTATGTGGTCAGCTTTGAGGAGTGGAAAAATTAACCCTCCCAATAACTGTTGATTGCCTATTGTTGGTAATTAATTGATTACTTTCTGATATTGTTAACAGACTAACAGAGTTATAAGTATATTCATAGGAGCCGTGATGGTGCAGTGGTTAGAGTGCAGTACTGCAGGCTACTTCTGCTGATCACCGGCTGCCAGCAGTTTGGCAGATCGAATCTCACCAGGCTCAAGGTTGATTCAACCTTCCATCCTTCTGAGGTGGGTAAAATGAGGGCCAGATTGTTGGGGGAAATAGGCCGACTCTGTAAACTGCTTAGAGAGAGCTGTAAAGCACTGGGAAGTGATATATAAGTTTAAGTGTTATTGCTATTGCTATAAGTAAGCAGTGACTATACAAAGAATATCAGATGTACTGGGAAAACAAACAGGTTGTCAGTGGAGTTTGGTGGGGAATATATAAGGAAGTCTACCCATTTTCTTTCCATTTGACTGATGTGTTTGAAAGCTTGAAAAGAGAACAACAAAAAATAGAACTCATCTATTGAGAAGGTGGAAGGGCAAGATTCTGAAGTCATACTTATAGCACAGTTGTGCTTTTGCTTTAAAATAACCTTCATATTATAGAGATCCACATGACCTTGGAGAAGCTGTGTGGAGACGGTTAGGAAAACATGAGTTTAATCTATCACATTTTCAAGATTGATGACAATTTTTTCACATAGGCTATGGCAGGAAATGTCATAGCAATACTGGAACATCACCTTGTCATTATCGGCTGTAATAACAGGAGTTTGGAAGCCTGAGAGCCTTTAGCTTCCTTCTCTCTGATATTAAAGAGAGGCAATCTTGAGTTTCTTTCTCACTTATATTCTGTTTCCTGAGCTGAGCTCATGTTTTGCTAGTAGTCTCTTGTACCTTCTCCAAGTTCATATCTGTGGTTCTCTACATATATGTGTGGAGCAAGTGCAAATGTTTAGCAGAGCAAAAATAAAAAGATGTTTAGAGAAATAAATAAATCACCCAATAAGTTTCTATATTGGAAACTGGACTTAAATCTGGTGTCTGGTAAATGACATTTTCTGCTTTCCAAAAACAAATAGTAGTTTGATGGTGAAGCTAATTATTCAGAGGTGTGATGGGCTTTCTTCTAGTGCATGAGTTTAAGGAAAGGCTGCATGGTTATCTGTAGGTGACATTTTTATTTGGAAATGCACCAAGCTATGGACTAAATTTATTTATTCGATACTGAATTTGTATGCTGCTGAAATTACTCATGCTTCTGACTAGATTAGAAGAAAAAGCAATTAAACCGAGTGCAATACAAGATAACATGTAAAACAATAAAACATCAGTGATAAACACTATAACCACTAAAATATCCATGGTAAACATTATAAAAACAAATCATACTCAATAATGCATTATAAACAATCCCACAATGGAATTAATCCCATTGTCCACAATCACAGTCCACAGTTACACAGAACATGACATTACATCACCAAACAGCCTTTGAATGAACTGGATTTCATTGATTTTCAAAAGACTATCAAAGGAGAAGCGACATTAATATCCACAGGGAAGCTGTTCTGAAATATTGGTGCAATAGCATTGAAACATTTTCCTGGAATTATCTTCCTTCATCTCATGAAAATGCAGGGCAATCAAGAGTTTCTTCTATGGTGGATGCATTGAAAAAAGTGAGCCTGCAGGAGGCAAGTAATGTAGGATTTTATAGCTTAAAAGCAGCAGTTTGCACCAAGGAACCTATTGACAGCCAGTGGAGAGCTTTAAGCATAGACAAAACAGGCTCCCGGTAGTTAAAACCTGATAGCAAATGAGCTACAGCATTTTCTATCATTTCAACTTCAAGTGGTTTTCAAAGGCCATCATAAGTAGAACAGATTGCAGTAGTCTGGATCAACTAGGAGGAAGGTATGTCTTCCATTGCAATGTTCATCTGTATAAAGCTATGACTGACTAGCAAAAATTGGGCAAATGTGCTGTTATCCAGAATCTTCATCTGTCTATCCACCATTAGGTGTATGTCTAGGAGAGTGCTAAATTATAGACAATATTGGACTCAAGACAGGAGTCTCAATTAACCAACCATTCTATACTATTTGGATTTATGTTTTGACAACTGACAGTCTAGTCTTCCATGGCATATGCCATAAATGATGACACTATGATATTCCAGATCAACAGATAACCTCTCCCAGTGTCAATATAAACTAATAAGGTAGGAAAAAAGTTTATAGTGAGTAGCTATCAGGAAGTCTCTCTAACCACTAGCTGAATTGTGTTTTCCAGCTCTATGATTTAATGGACTTTAATGGACAAAAATCAATGAGAAAAACATTACATTGAAAAAAAACATTGCATTGACATAAAGTGTAGTAAGAAGTGGGGTAGGAATTGAATTACTCAGAGTTTTAAAATGTTCCATGTGGGATTTCTTTTTTTAAAAAAATATAATTGTGTAGCTCTGCTTCCTAAATACTGAAATACAGATGACCTGATCAATAATTTTATGGGAGGGAGAGTTTAAAGGTATTATCTTTCTTTGGTAATCTTTTCAGTGTCTCACAAAAAAAAAACCTAAAAAACAAAAGTGGCTAAGTGGGAAGGATGGATTGATCATTCATTCATTCATTCATTCATTCATTCATTCATTCATTCATTCATTCATTCATTCATTCTATTTCTTAACCATCCATCTTCCTCAGAGGAACTAACTAGTGACATAGTAGCTTTATATCAGTACCACCAGAAATAATCCACTTAGAAATGTCCTAAAATTCCCTTCTGTTCAAGATCTTATGAAAATCACTTTTCCTCACAAAGCTTACAGAAACTATTCCTATCCCTATTCCTATCTTTGACACTTAGTTCAACTGATGTAAGTCTGCAGGACTTATTTTTGCTAGACAAGCACAGTTGTGTACTTTCTTGGGATGAATTAATAGGTTCAATAAATAAGGTATGATGTAACTGAAATAGAAATTTAGATGATGTGACTTTTACTTGGCTACTCTGTATTTTTTTGCAAAAAGAAAAGCAAATATGTACTTTGATTCCTAGGGATGAAAGAAATGGAAACAAGCGGCATTTGTACTGTGAGAAATTAAATGCTCATTTAATAGATTTTTATCTTTATAAATTAATTCCCTGGCTGTAGTCTGATTTACTAACTCCTGTCATTAGAATGTATAATTGAACATGAACTAGTAGAAAAGCTTAGCTTTTCTCATTGTAGGAATAGCGGTAGTGAAAATAAAATAGTGACCATAAGTTTTGGATTTTAAAAAGTGCTGAGATTCAAACTATTTTAGTTTAAGTGTTTTAAAAGAACAAATTCCCTTCTATTATCCTGATTGCTTATTTGTAACCTATGACTATCATTAAGTGTTGTACCTTATGATTCTTGACAATTGTGTCTTGTCTTTTTATGTACACTGAGGGCATATGCAGCAAAGACAAATTCCTTGTGTGTCCAATCACACTTAGCCAATAAAGAATCCTATCCTATCCTATCCTATCCTATCCTATCCTATCCTATCCTATCCTATCCTATCCTATCCTATCCTATCCTATCCTATGAAATAAATATAGTGAATAGGTATATGGCAGGGGTGTCCAAACTTGGCAACTTTAAAACTTGTGGACTTCAACTTTCAGAATTCCCCAGCCAGCTCTGCTGGCTGGGGAATTCTGGGAGTTGAAGTCCACAAGTCTTAAAGTTGCCAAGTTTGGACACCCCTGGTATATGGGGACTCCAATGTTAAATATAAAGCCGGCTGTTTGGACTTTCTCTCAGCCCTAAGAAACAAACACTGGCAAACTACTTCTGAAATTTTGCCAAGAAAATTGCAGGGACCTGTCCAAACACACACTACATCACTGACTATAAGGCATACATATATGCACACACAAAAAGGTACAGCATAGATAGCCATCTTTTTTTCAGAATTGATAGACAAAAATGAAACATATGGAACACGTGGTCCTCATAAAGGTCTACATAAAAAAGAGAATAGTCTGAAAGGAACACTTTATAAAGTGAAGCTCATTTTCATTCATATCTTTTTTTTTCTTAAGCAAACCTTCTTTTTCACTTTATAAATGATTTATATTATGATTAATGCTAACAAATGTGTTGAAAAATAGTGGCAGGTGAAAGTTGCAGGTTACATACCCATTCATACTTAAGTAATAACTTTTCAGCAAGAGACTTACCTCTGCCAATCTATGAAACTGGGACAAAATTTTTGCCATTAACCTTCCCCCCTGCAGTACCTTTCCAATATCTATTCCAGAAGGTCACACAAGCCTCTAGCATAACATGATAGCTGTAGTTAAGCTTCTCCAGACATCCTTAATTTTGTCACTGTCTTTAAATACAGGGATTATCTCTCAGAGGAGTTCTCTGCTCCTACTTATTAAACTTTTAGGGAATAAAGCAAAAACTATATATATAAAAAAATTCTACTTTTGGAAATCAACAAAGAGCCATGGTTTGCCCTCCATGGATACTACTTATATACAACAAGAACCAGCACAGCATGTACATGGATCAAACAGTTTCTTGCCTCTCTTGAAATGTTAATCAACTCTTTGGAAGGCTAAACCCATTTACCTTTTTCAACTCTGCCTTGTAAGACTTGAGTGTTAGAACTATCATTTAATTTTTAAAACTTCCCCAGACAGCCTAGCTTTGCCACTGCCCTTAAAAGCAGGATTATCTCAAATTTAATGGAAATGGCTTACAAAATATGATCTTATGGATGATTTATGTATTGGTATTTCAAATGGATATGACACTTTTTTAAAAAAAAGTCTTTTGGTGCATTCCTATAGCTATATCTGTATGGAAACATACACATTTAAATATCAACATAAACCCCCTAAAAACTCTTTTGTAAGAGTTAAGAGTTTTAAGTCCATTTCCTAACCTATCTCAAATCAAACGTCTTTGATTGGTGAGCGACAGTCAGAAGCCCCATATGGTTCAGATTCCATCAGCATCACCGTATGGTTTATAGATTCCCAAACTGGGAAAAAAGTGTTGGCGTGAGAGAACAATTTGGGAAGGCCTGACTGGTTATGAAATATTCGCCTTTCTGATCAAGGATAGCAATTGCAGTTCTTTTCACTTGCTACTTCTTGCACTGGTCACTTTCTACTTCTTGCAGTTTAATTTATTGTGTTTTTTTGTACTGTACATTTGGAATCACTTTGAAACTAGACAAGAAGCAAATAAATTTAGTAATAAAGAATAATAAAAAATATTTAAATATTTATGATTCCTTTTTAAAATTATCTATAATAACAATATGTCTCAGTAAAGATAACCAGTACCTGGGTGCCTTTGTTGGCTTTCTAGAAGTCTAAACAATATCAGGTTGGGCTGATACTTAGATAAGAGACCACTAGGTAACACTAAGCTAGGTTGAAATGTATTAGGGATAAGCTATATAAATTTAAATAAATAAATATTTGCATTATGACTTACATGCAGTGTTGCAATGCATGTACAAGGAACGTAAAGCTTGCACCAAATCCATGTTTTGTAATTTCCTTTCCTACCCTAATGAACCACCCAGGTTAGATTGGGTGATAAAAATGGAGCAAGCAAAACTGTATATGAAATTCTTATTCTCTGAATAAATACATAACTTTGGGCATACGTCAGGCAAGGAATTCTGAAGGCGAAGTCTTCTGTTTTGACTGTTTTCCATTGTTTATTTTGTCATTCCAACTGTCTGGTCCTTGCCCTTTAAATACCTCTCAGCTGGCACTCTAAGTGCTGTTGTGCTTTTGAGTGATGATCTAATTGTCTGGTGGTACAATATGCTGACATTCAAATGTTGAAATGTGTCTGCTAGAATTTTTTTTTTTTTTTTTTGCCCTGGCACATTTACCCTCTTATTGGCAGTATTTAAAGTATTAGATTATGAGTTCACACTGGATTTTAGAAATGTCCCACTGTCATAAGTAGAAGGGCAACTACTCCTGCCTTTCATATCTTCATTTCCAGATGACAAGGAGCTTTGGACTCATTTCTCTCTTCAAAACAGTTTCTTATAGTTCACTTTCAGTTTTGGTAATCAAACTTTTGCTAATGCTAGGGGAGGTTTTTTTTTAAAAAAAAATCTTGCTTTGCAGGGTAATTAATCTGTGTGTTTTTAAATTTGTTTATCAATCATTTTAAACAGAATGGCTTCCCCTCTTATCATATACCAACTCCAACAACATATAGCAAAGGTAAGGAGAGATTCCTCCAGGCCATATAGCCATACAGCTCTCAGCACCCTTATTACACTATACCCACTCCACTCACTTTCTAGTAAAATGTTCCCTCCTGTTTTCACATTTCTGAGCCTGGTTGTAAATACCTTTGTACATTTTGTGCAATTTATCTGGTGTCATATACCAGCAATACATGGACACAAATGGTTTCAACTTCTACCCTCAAAATGATGCTATAGGCCAGTGATGGCTAACCGTTTTTTCGCTTGGGTGCCGAAAGCGTGTGCGTGTGTGCGATAGCATGTGTGCCCACATACAATAATAATATACAATACAATACAATAGTAGAGTTGGAAGAAACCTTGGAGGTCTTCTAGTCCAACCCCCTGCCTAGGCAGGAAACCCTATACCGTTTCAGACAAATAGCTATCCAACATCTTCTTAAAGACTTCCAGTGTTGGAGCATTCACAACTTCTGGAGGCAAGCTGTTCCACTGATTAATTGTTCTAACTGTCAGGAAATTTCTCCTCAGTTCTAAGTTGCTTCTCTCCGTGATTAGTTTCTCCCCATTGCTTCTTGTTCTACCCTCAGGTGCCTTGGAGAATAGTTTGACTCCCTCTTCTCTGTGGCAACCCCTGAGATATTGGAACAATGCTATCATGTCTCCCCTAGTCCTTCTTTCTCTTAAGCTAAACATACCCAGTTCCTGAAACCGTTCCATAATTCAATCTCTCCCACATGCCCCCTGTGCATGAGTGCACAACCCCTCCCCTGTTTTAGGCCTAGCAGGCCTTACTGAAGTCTCCAGTGGCCGGAAATGGCCCATAGGTAGGCCTGATAGGTCCGTTTTTCACCCACCCCGAGCCCTCCGGAGGCCCTTCGAAGGCTGAAAATCAGCTGGCTGGTGCACGCAGCTGACCTAGGGCAACAGTTCATGTACCCTCAGAGATGGCTCCACATGCCACCATAGGTTCACCATCACAGCTATAGGCACATGTGCACTCACAACCAGCAAACCAGTCGTTAAGGTAAGTGTATCCCACCTCTGGCTATAGGGCACTGCACACCAGAACAACTAAGACACAAGGAAAGTTTTCCCCCCGAATGCCATCACTCTGCTAAACAACTAATTCCCACAACACTGTCCAACTATTTATTAAGACTGTATTACTATTATTCTTCTCATCCTACCTATCTCCTCCCACTTATGACTACAACCATGTTGCTTGTATTTTTACGATTTATATTGTTCTGTTTATTTCCTAGTATGGTTTGATTGCTTATCACTAATCTATGACTATCACTAAGTATTGTATCTTATGATTCTTGATGAATGTATTTTTTTCTCCCCCCCTTTTTTTTTTCCCTTTAGAAAAGAATTTTATTCTATATCTCTTAAATTATAACATGTTGTAAATTAGATACCGGCTATACACATTCTCTCCACAAATATCCGTATGTATGTTATACTCTGCCATTAGTAGCCCATTTTGTCATGCAGTCTGTTCATCCTCTATTTTAAATCTTTAGTAAGTTTTATACATTTTTGCCATCACGAGTTCATCATTGGTATATAATTCAATTTCAATTTCTGTAGGTTTTTTTTTAAATTGCAGGTGCCTTTTCCTCCATTTTAAATCTTTTTCTTAATTAAGTGATCATTGAAAATCATTGAAAACTATGTCTTTCTGTGGTCATGTTTTACCTTTAACTTCATCTTAAATTCTTCATATTCCTGTATGGATAGTCTTGATATATTAATCATTTCTCCCTATCTGGTGTTTGTGTTTAACAGAATGTGTCTTGTGCTGAAGGCTCTTTAATTCTATCTTTCATATTGGAAATTTCTTTATGTGTTTGTCTTCTATGTAAATGTCTTTATAAGGCTTTCATTTCCTGAAAAATGAGAGAAGCTCATAAAGATTCTGATGCTAGAATGCACAAAATGCAATCAGCACTGTAATTATTTTGAAAGGTCATTGTGGGAATTCTGTGCATCTCTATCACTCTAAATAGCTATTCTACAATCTTTACTTAGAGGATGATGTATTTCCACTATTGCTAATGGAGCTTTCAAAGTTCAAGGATGAAATTTTATAATATTTTGTTTGCTTTGCGTCACCTAATTATTGACTTGATAGCAAAGGATGATTAACAAAGGAAATGCCTACAAGTTAGATGAAAGATTGGGAAGGGGGTTGTCAAAAGTTGCTGAAGAAAGCTGATGAATGAAGCTGCTGATGGATACATTTAAAAAAAATATATACTGAATTCCAGATAATAGGCATTGGAAAATCAGCTGATATATTGGAATAGCCTTGATTTAAAAATATGCATATACCTTCATAGAGCCTCTCTTTAACCACTAGATGGCTGGACTAATAGACAACATGGATCCTACTTAATCCAAAGCTCCAGTCCTGGATTATTCATTAAGCAGAATACTGTGTTTCCCCGAAAATAAGACAGAGTCTAATATTTTTTTGACCCATGAAATATGGCCTTGGGCTTATTAAAGGGGGGTGGCTTATTATTTTTCAGGTGCAGGAAGCAGCAAGACCACCAGCCCCACCCTCTCCGTCCCACCATCTGCTTGCCTGCGGCCACAATGACCCAAGTTCTCCAAGTCATCCTGGCCTTCGCCTGTCCTGCTTGCTGGCCGTGGAACAGCTGACTGTGCTGCTTTGCCCTCGCTGGGGGGGGGGCTCTTCCTGGCAGAACACACACGTCCCTCACACACACCCTTACCCTCCAAGGCAGCCACTTCCCTTGGACAAGAGAAGTAGACTGTGTGCCTATGCTAAAAAAAATACCAGAAAATACCTTCCAAGTTCTCGCAGAAAAAAAAAAGATCTCGCAAAGTTGGAAGAAGTCCCACAAAGTATTTTTCTTGTCCTGCACGTGGCAGTGGACAATGGAGAAGGAAAGCAGGTTAGTGGAGGGATGTGGCTGCCTTGGGAGAGGGGGGGTAGGGATCTCTTTCTCATGAACACATACACACCATCCTTTCCTTGGGAGCTCTGCACAAACACAGAGAAGGCTTCTGATAGAGCATTTGGGAGATGTGCGTCTGCGCTGAGACCCCAAGGAAAGAACGATTGCCAGGAAAGGGGCGGGGTTGCCTCTTATTCTGTTCTGAGTCTGTGCTGAGCTTCAGAACAGGGTAAGAGGAAGGAAAATCTCCCCTCCCCATTTTCAAGCCGTTCACAAAAATGCCTCATTCCGAGCCTGCAATCCTGGAATATGCTGAAGGCTCGAAATGGAACATTTTTGCAAATGTTCGATATTGCAAATGTTTGAAAATATGGAGGGGGGTATTCCTGCCTCTCCCCATTCTGAAGGTCACATACTGAAAACAGGATAAGAGACAAAATCCTCTCCCCGCATGCCTTCAATCCTGCAATACTGGATAATGTGAAGGCTTAGAATGTGGCATTTTTCAAACCTCTTGAAAATGGGGAGGGGGGATTTCATCTCTTATGCTGTTCTCAGTCTGTGCTGACCTTCAGAACAGGGGGAGAGACAGGAATATTTCCCTCCCCATTTTCAAGTCATTTGCAAAAACGACCCATTTCAAGCTTTCAATGTGAATATGCAGGTGAGAAACGACCTCCTGTAGGTATTAAAATCCATACACTTGGGACATTGGAAGAAGCCCTGCGAGGAGATGCTGCTGCCAAAATGCAGGAAATCTCCCCCCCCAACCTGCAGATCGTCCTTTCAAAGAGGAGTTCCATCAGGACAAAGAGGTGGCTGAAGGCGGTGTTTGTGTCACCTTCATCCTGGTGAAACTCCTCTTTGAAAGGACGATCTGCAAGTGGGGAGGGGAGATTTCCTGCACTTCGGCAGCAGCGTCTCCTTGCATGGCTTCTTCCGATGTCCCAGGTGTATTGATTTCCATGCCTTCTTTTCCTGTTCCGTGGATGGAATTGCGAGCTGTGACTGTCACCGTTAGGCAAGGAGGGCATGAGGCATTTGGGTTGTGTTGCTTGGCCTCCAGCTTCTTTTGCAATTGGCTGCAAAAGCGACCAGCGTTTACTGGAGGCAGAGGCCTGAGCGGCACCCGCAAATCAACTGTTTTGTGAACGGAGCAGCCCAGCTGATCCAATTAAGGGGCCAAGAAGCCCTGAGGTGACCGGGGAAGTGAAGGGCTGCCCCCTGTTCTGGCTAAACCCAGACCTTCACTAGGGCTTATTTTCGGGGGAGGGTTTATATTTTGGCCCACTGCAAAAATCTGGCATGGCCTTAGTTTCAGGACATATCGTATTTTCGGGGAAACATGGTAAGCATGTTCTTAGAGTATCATGAGAAGGAGTTCACATAGAGTCCCCCCCCCTTTGCTATCATGCCCTTAACTCTTTTATTACCACTCTTAACTTTAATATGTTTTTAAAATTCCCCTTATAACAATTTTGTTAAAATGCTTGAGAAAGAGTTTATTATTTATTTATTTTATTATTCGTATTTATAGACCGCCCCCTCTCCCGAAAGGGACTCGGGGCGGTGTACAGTCACTAAAATGCGTTATAAAATACATACATAAAACTGTTAAATAATTAAATACGTAGGTGGAGGAGGTTGCAAGACTGTATATAGAGTAATAAATATAGTACATTAAAAACTCTAATAACCCAGGAGTTAAAATATTACCCAAAATTACCCATTAAAATATATCCACCGGGAGGTAAAAACTAAGAATGTGCCAGGCCAGCTAATCGAAACAGGCGAGTCTTTAATTTTTGACGGAAGGAACGTAAGTCAGTGGTAGTTCTAATGTCGGGGGGGAGGTCATTCCAGAGGGTTGGGCCCATCACAGAGAAGGTCCTACCCCTAGGCGTCGCCCGCTGGCACTGCCTAGTGGACGGCACCAGTAGTAGTCCCTCCCTGTGAGAGCGGATTGGTGGTAGGGATGTGTGCGGGAGGATACGATCCCGCAGGTAACTGGGTCCTGTGCCATGGAGCGCTTTAAAGATGGTAATCAATACCTTGAAATGCACCCGAAAAACCACAGGTAGCCAGTGCAGCTCGCGCAGGAGAGGTGTCACGTGGGAGTATCTTGAGCTCCCCATAATCACCCGTGCGGCTGCGTTCTGGACTAGCTGTAGTCTTCGGATGCGTCCCAAGGGAAGCCCCATGTAGAGGGCATTGCAGTAGTCCAGGCGAGACGTCACCAGCGCATGAGTGACCGTGCGTAGGGCATCCCGGTCCAGTAGGGGGCGCAATTGACACACCAGGTGAACCTGGTGGAACGCCCCCCTTGCCACGGCTGCCACATGGTCATCCATAGACAGCCGGGCATCTAGGAGGACACCCAAATTGCGCGCCCGCTCCACAGGGGGGAGTTGTTCATCCCCTATGGCCAGCGATGGAGTTAGCTGGCTGAACCGGGGTGCCGGTAGCCACAGCCACTCAGTCTTGGAGGGGTTGAGTTTGAGTCTGTTGTCCCCCATCCAGACCCCGACGGCTTCCAAACACCGGGACATCACTTCGACAGCCTCGTTGGGGTGGTTTGGGGTTGAGATGTACAGCTGCGTATCATCAGCATACAGATGGTATTCAACCCCAAAACCATGGATGATCTCCCCCAGCGGCTTCACATATGCGTTGAACAGGAGGGGCGAGAGGACCGACCCCTGCGGCACCCCACAAGAGAGTGGCCTCAGGGTCGACCTCTGCCCCCCTGTCAACACACATTGCGTCCGGTCAGAGAGGTAGGAGCCGAACCACCGTAGAACGGTGCCTCCGACTCCCATCCCCCCCAGCCGGCGCAATAGGATACCATGGTCGATGGTATCAAAAGCCGCTGAGAGGTCTAATAGGACCAGGATAGAGGAACAACCTCTATCTCTGGCCCTCCAGAGATCATCAACCAACGCGACCAAGGCTGTCTCCGTGCTGTGCCCGGGTCGGAAACCGGACTGGTGTGAGTCTAGATATTCAGATTCGTCGAGGTGTCGCGGAAATTGCTGCGCCACCACATTCTCAACAACCTTCGCCAAAAAGGGAAGGTTGGAGACTGGACGGTAATTAGCTAGTTCCGTTGGGTCCAGTGAAGGCTTCTTGAGCAGGGGCCTCACCACCGCCTCTTTCAAGGTGGCTGGCAAGGATCCCTCAACCAACGAAGCGTTCACCAGGCCCAGAAGCCAGCCTCGTGTCATCTCCCAGGATGCCAGTACCAGCCAGGAGGGACACGGGTCCATTGAACATGTGGTGGGTCGCAGCCGTCCACGTAACCTGTCCAAATCCTCGGGGGCAACAGAGTCAAACTGCTCCCAGAGTGGTCTCACAAGACTCGCTGTTGACGGCTCGTCCGGTCCACTGAAGGGGGCCCATATTGCTTTCTATTGCTGTAGTTATAAGCAAATGACTTGTTTAATAACTTACTGATTCTTAGTGCTAAATAAATAATAATTTTTAAAAGATTTATTTAAGATGGTTGTGAGGTCTGGCCTGGGAACTAGCCTGGAAGAAAAGTGAATTTGTAATCTCTTATTTTACATTATTCAGCACATACTGAACCTTAATGTCTTACTGGTTAAGCAATGAAAAGGAAACACTACTGGTATTTTGGTTACAGATAGATTAAAATGTGTTTAGGACTTATATTGTTGCTTATATTTCCATTTAGAAAAATGATGTCTCAAGTTGCAAAGACATAGTAAGAGTTGGCCCACCGAACATAAGAATTATGTGAGAAATCAACATAGTAAATGTTTAAATTGCATCAACATGCATCAGTGAATTGGAATGGTCTAGAATTGGACACTTTCCGTAACAGGATCGTGCTATTTATTGCACTGGACACAAAAACAATATTCTGATTATCAAGTGTGAATTTGGTTGTGTGACATCAAGTGGATTCATAGCTGGCTGAAAAATTGTATGCAAAGAATTTCTTCAACAGTTGCTCACCAACCAAAATTGATCTTTACTTTTCAATGTTTGTATTAATTACGTGGATAATGAGATAGGGGCAATATTTATGAAGTTGGAGATGACACCAAATTGTGTGGAATAGCCAACATTTTAAAAGACAGAAATAAGATTTAAAAACAATCATGTTAAAGAGAGAATATAACAGAAGGAAATTTAACAGTGGCAATAACAAAGCAAGAAATCAAATAAACAAGTAACAAAATGGAGTGAAAATGATATTGGAATAGTTGTTGATTACAGCTTGAAAATGTTTTAGCAATGTCAGGGGAGGTAAAAAAGACAATAGCTCTATAAGTAGACATATACATTGTACCTATAATGTAAACATGTTCACTTTTAGCAACAGGTCCATATTTACTGGATCCTGCTTCCTGTATCTCTTTAAAGACCACTGAACACTTGCATGTTCCTGAATAAATATTCTGTCAAGATGGTGCTTTTTCATTTTGCTGGTACTGCAAGGTCAGGGGTGTTTTGGTTCTATTAATTTTAAATGGGAAGGTAACATGCAGAAGGAAGAAGCATAATGTTATTTCAGATCAATTTAGCTCTATGGAAATAAGTTTTATGTCACTTCTAGCTGAGTTCGAAGATATCAGATGTTTATTCAACTTAGACTTTTATAATAAATTACATGGTGGGGGGAGCTGTGATGGAATTGCTGCTCCTGACAATCCATATTTCTTAAAGGTCTTGGGAGAATTAATTGCAGATTCTACACTTCTGACTTCATTTCATATGAAGCTGGTGAAAGTTGATATTAATTATTTATGCAACCTTTGAAACAACAAGCTCAAATGTTCTGTTTTTGAAATCTAGTGTCAGAATGTTTGAAAAACATAATCTCCTTTGATACACTTTAAATACACTTTAAACAAAACAAAGCAATTTTTTCATATAAATTAAGCCAAATCAAGGAGTAATTAGAGAGAATGATATCTAATTTTTAAGAAATTCATTTACTTGTTTATATATTATTTTCCCTAAATTTTAGTTTCTTATTGTATATGGACTGTTTGTTTGTTAATTCATATCATATCATCTATCATTATTTGAGTGATACTGAAGTTGAATTCAGTACTTATTATTTTTGTTTCCATTACTATGGCATTAGCATTTTTATTACTGTTTGTTTAATACAAAACAAACAGTATAGCCCACTCAAAAACAAACAAACAATTTTTACCTGGTATAAAAGAAATGGAAATTCATCATCCAGCAATGAAAATATTTAAGAAAAATGTTACTGTTTGTTCTAGCTGCATGAAAGAGAGAAACAGTTACATTCTAAGGTAGATTGTGATTAAGCTTATCATGTTCAAATTTGGACTGTTCAATTGTAGTTAAAGAACTTAATTAGAATTTATTATGTTTATTCATCTACATCCCTGTTTAGAGTGTCCTCTAAATGCAAATGGGATATGAATTTAAATTTTCCCTTTTGGATTCTAATCATTGACAAGAGATTGGAGGATTCAGGAAATCATAATTGTACCAATTGCTCCTGATTCTTTCATCCTCTAGGCATACTGAGCATGAGGTATGGGGTGGGGTGGGGGAATAGCTGAAAAAAAATCAGCAGATGTGGATTACCTATTCATTCTCAAAGTGGCTGTAATATTGGATAAAATGGATGGTAATCAACAAAATATGTGGTGTGACAATAATGGATAATTAGGTTACCGTTTAGCATCAGAATTGGATTAGTTCATCATGCATAACATGTTTTTCATGATATGTTAGCCTCAGCACTGAAGAGTGCAAAACTAAAACGATATTTGCAGGGCATGGGATTCAACACTTCCATCCTATTTTTGGTGATTCTTGCTTGTCAGTGCTAACATTATAGTCATAATCAACACAGTAGTCTTACAATTGGGGAGGATTTTAACAGACTAACAGGAGATCCCTATAACATTTCAAAATCTCTTTAAAAGCCTCCAAAGATGGAGCACCCACAACTTCTAGAGACCAGTTGTACCACTGATCAATTGTTTTGACTGTCAGGAAGTTCCTCCTTATTTTTAGGTTGCTTCTCTTCTTGCTTAGTTTTGAACCATTGCTTCTTGTCTTGCCTTCTTGTGCTTTGGAAAATAGGTTGATCCCCTCTTCTTTGTGGCAACATTTCAATATTGGAACACTGTTATCATGTCACCCCTAGTTCTTCTTTTTATTGGACTAGCTGCACTCAATTCCTGCAACCGTACTTCATATGTTTAGCCCCCGCTCCCCAAAAATCTTTGTTGTTCTTCAATGCATTCTTTCCAGAGTCTCAACATCTTTTTTTTTACATTATTGTGACCAAAACTGGATGCAGCATTCTAACTGTAGTCTTCCAAGTCCTTATAAAGCAGTAATAACATTTCTCATGATCTTGGTTCTATCCCTCTGTTAATGCAGCCTAGCATTGCATTAGCTTTTTTGGTGGCTGCAGCACACTGCTGGCTCACATTTAAGTGTGCACTAGGATGTCAAGATCCCTCTCACAGTTGCTGCTATTGAACTAAGTTTCATCTAATCTCTACTTGTACATTTGCTTTTTCTTGCCTAAGTGTAAAACCCTACTTTATCTACATTGAATTTCATTTACTTACATTAGAACAGTTAACTTTAGTTGACTGAAAAATAAAACCTATTGTTGTAGAATTTGTAGTAATAACCTAAGACTTTTAAAAACCCAATTTAGATTCCTTGGTTAATCATCAAATGTGAATCTTCTGGGTTTTTTTTTTTTTTTTTAGTATTAAAGAAATGAATTCCCCAATAATTTTCCTCATATTTTCAGCATAATAATATAGTTTTCAGTTTTACAGAAATTAGATGTAGAATTTTAAGGATTACTTGTTGCCTTGAATATCTTTTAATGTTAATATACATTGTATTTACTCCCGATATAATTATTGGTTATAGTGATGACTGATAGATAATAGTAATTAGCTAAAGAAAGCACACTTTGGAACAGGAGGAATTTCATTGAAGGAAAACCTATGATTTCAGAAAACCTGGCTGAGATGCAAATAGTTTTTAATTGGCTTCATTTCGATCCGCTGTTATTTAATCTTGCTTGCATAGAATTTAAATAAACATTTTATTATAAAATTTGCATAGATACATATAAATTAGCACTTTAGTTAGCCATTGTAGGTAGTAGACATATAGACAGTAGCAGAATGCTTTGGCAAAGGCAGATTGGTGAGATGAGCATTAACCCTTTATATAGATAGAACAACCTTTTCTATATAATGGATTGACAATTCAAAAGGATAACAAATGAGGACTTGAAGCAAAAAGTTGCTGCAATATGTGCATCCTCAAAGGAAGGGTTTCATTCTTTCCACCATATTCCATTCTTTTTTCATTGCATCTATGGATATTGAATGGTACTCTGCATCGAACTTGTTTCATTTCAGAGAGGAGGAGGAGGAAGAGGAGGAGGAGGAGAAATTTATAAAGAGACTTTTTAGGGAAGTATCTAGTATTTCCTAATGGTGTTGTATGTTTTTCCTTAACAACAGTTGATTACATTGTCATTGACACATCATTAGGCTAGAAAAACAAGATATGTTAGCAAAAAGTTTAGAAGAATAAAGACATATATCACCCTTCTCACAGGAAGGCAACCATAACTTACAGATAGAGGATAACACTTCATTAGTAAACTAAGATCTTGTAACAATAGGACAAATATGGACATTTCACCAATCAGGCAACAGGTTGTCAACAAATACTTTAAGGTAATTCCACCTCCGATTTACATTTCCAATTACTCAACTTAATAGTTCAGCAGTTGCTTACTGTGACATCAAGCAAAGGGGAATCTCAGATGATCTAGCAACTCCTTCCTAAGTGATATTTCCATCCTTGCTATTAGTATGTATGTAAAATAGAATGGGACCATATGCCTTGAAACTTTTGTGCCTTGAGTTTTTCAATATGTAAAATTAAAATCTTGAATTTGAATACAGGTAACATTCATCATCTTGGGTGAAGAGCCTAATCTTTAAGGCCCTTTGAAATACCAGGGTAGGAGCCATTCAAATATCAAGGGGAACCTCATTCTGCAAGCAAGGTACTGCTACAGAAAAGATGAACTTTTGGGACCTGCATTGTTTAATGGATGGAATTTGGAGCATGCAAGCCCCGCCAGATTGAACTGATAGGGCAGACTCTATTGGAGACAGGTGGTTTCCTAAATAACCTGGCCCTATGTCATGTATAGATTTATAGCAGTCATAAAAGTCAGGTGAAGTGGACAATCTTAATGTTGATTTGGTTTCCTCTTATGGCAAAGCTATGAAACCCTCCTCCTGTAGAACTAGTCATGGGTCTTCCAAAAAGTGAGGAGGATTAATTTGGGGGGGGGGGGTGTCACTGTGGAACGCATCTGTCTGAGCCCACATATATGGATTTTGCTGATGAAGTATGTGGATTTGCTTCTTGAAGTGAGAAGTGCATTTTCTGGCTCAGAGAATATCACAGATTAAAGCAGTATTGACAGGAGTGGTGGGGACCAAGCTTTCCAATCACAGATAGATGCAGGACAGCTGAAGCAAACAAATGATTTATGCTTGTACAGGAAATGGACATTTTTGCCCATCTGATTTAATATTGTGTGAGCCTCTGAGAATTTTAGACATTGCAGGATCATTGTTCTGGCTGTTATACGATGTGACACATTTTCTGAGAGGTGGCAACACTTTTAAATAACATGTGGTCATAACTTTATCAAATATCAGAATTCCTTTTACCCACTGTAGCTTTATAGAGTAAAAGATTCAAAGCAGAAGTCCTTATGCAAATCTCCATCCTGCTGGAGAAGGATCGTCCCTAGAGCAAAATCAGAAGGATCATTTGAACAATGAAAGCATCTTTCAAAGCATCTTCTGGATGGCAGAAGGGCTGGGAGACATCTGTTGGATGAGAATCCACTGAGGATATATAGCTTGAACCAGGCCCCCTACTTAGCAAAATGGCTTAGTTGCAAAATCAGAGACAGAGGGGTGGTAAATTGGGGAGGAAAATAATGGCCAGGGGGAGGGGAGGGATGTATCCAAAAGAGAATAAAGTCTACTTTTGCGGAGTACCCATAAGAGGTGGGAAATAAGGGTAGAAATTGAAGGGGGGAAAAACCACACCATCAATCAATGCAGTTCCTCCTTCCTTTCTTCTAGTCAGGGTCATATTTTCTCCTTCCCAGCATGCTTTTCCTGTCACTATCGTTGTCCTTGTCCATGTCCCAAAACTGCTTTTTCAAAAGACACCTGGAAAGACAACTTACTTTGTTTTTTTTTCTTGAGGATGTTTCATTTCTTATCCAAGAAGCTTCCTCAGTTTTTGGATGAAAAATGAATTGTGTAAAAACAAACAAACAAACAAAGTCAATTTGCCTTCTGAAAAATCAACTTTGGAACAACCATGACCCGAATGACTAAGAATCTTCATAGACAATTACCTTTGTCCTTGCATTATGCTTGGCTGGGATTTTTGTAAGATGCTTATAAATCCTCTTACTGCATTGCTCTATGGACCAGTCCTTGCCCCCAAACCTCATAGGCAAGATTGAGTGACCAGATGATTTGATTTTGACAAACTAGCCTGTGTTTTGAAAACTTGGCACTGATACTTGGCCTAGTCAGTGATTGCCACCCAACTGGCTTGCCTACTACTGCTGTAATTATGAGTGGCTTCTGTCAAATGGGGTGGGTGGGCATCCCTCCTTTTCCTCTTCTCCATATCCTTTTCTTTCCAACTTGGTTGATCAGCCAAGGATGAATTTTTCTGGCATTCCTCCAGAAAGCTGTGTTTTCCAGCTAGGCAAGTCCTGCCTTGTTTCCTGATTGATCAGGCCATGCAGGGAGTTCTGGGTTCAAACCTATATTCATGGCCACTGCAGCCCTGCACAAAACCTCAGCAAGTCTTTTGTCAGTGCAGCACCAAGGGCAATTTAGTGAGGAAGGATTACAACACATACACACTGAGCAAAGCACTGTAACCATTGACAACCCAGCAGTTGTCACAAAACGGAAAGAGTTAGAAGTTCCTTTATTACATTTATGAATTCACATGCAAAACAATCTGTGGTACTGGAGATAAAAATAGAGACCTGCCAAAAAAAAACCACAGAAAGCCTCTCAAAAATACCAAGTAAAGTTGAGATACTGAGCAGACAATTAGATGGTATTGGTCTGTTAGTTAAAATACATAATCATTGAAGTCACATAGGGAAAATCCACATCAGAAGCAGCTTGAGATCAGAGATTATAAAATGCAAATAGCTACAGTCTTGTCACAGTAGAGAAATATCTTACTCAATATTTCTAGCTCAAACCTGTCTAAATGGATCCCTTGGCAGCAAACACTTGGTTGCCTAGATATTTCCATTCTCCAATAATTTTTTGGAGGCAATGTCACCATACAAGTACAGAAGGGGTAGTGTTCAGACAGATGTTTCACCCCATACTCTCTGACCTCACCCCTCCCAAAGATGCCTTGAATATTTTTGTGTATCTGAGATTATCTGCCAGGAAGGATTGGGAGTAGGCTACATTCAAAACAAGAGCCATCATTAAAGAAAATTAGACATTTAATTCAGATGGGAAGGCAGGTGTTATAATGGAAAATGTGATCTTTAAAGTCAGAATAAATTGTAGATGTAATTACATTTATAAGCATTTCTGAAACTATTGTATTATAAAAATTATTTTATGTTTTCCAAACAGCAGTCCGTCTCTGTGATGTTTTATATTTGTATTAATAACTAACTTCAATTACTAAGAGTGGGTCAGGGATAGTACAGCTACATCAACAAAAGACTTGCTTCACATATTATAAGTCTTACAAAACTGGGATGGAACAGGCTAAGTGGAGGGAACGTGGCTGCACCACATGTTTATTACCCCTAAAAGAGTTCTTAGGGCACAACAGTAAATTATAATATATATGTATAGTATTATCAAATACCTACATAGATAGCAAACATCAGCAGATAATCAGCAACTCTCTTGCAGACAGAACTACAAATGATATACCAACACCTCCTCCCCTTTTTTGCCATTTTTGTTTTTAAAATAAGTGACTTTGATTAAACTTTCCTATTTCTCCTGGTTAGGCTTACGTAGATTTGCCACATTTCCCCCACAAGTTAGTATAGAGGATCTCTATTCTTAGCAGCTATTGTCCCTGTGAGACAAAACATTGCACTAATCCAGATTCCAGTATGACTCATCACACTGGTAAGCATGTGTGATGATGGGAGGAAGGATTAATCTTCACTGAAGAACCTTATTTCTTTTTGTTAAGAAACTGTGTAAAAAATAAATGGGGGGACAGAGCACACCAACAAACATTATATAAAGAACAACACATTTTTTAAAATACATTTAAAAACACATGAGAAAGCATACAGTACATTCTTTGTCGTGATGGCTGCTTTTAGAATGAGAAATATTAGTGAATGAATGGTGAGAATAGCTCCCAATAAGAGGTAGATTAGTATTTGTAGAGAATAGGGAACTAAGAGTTGGAAAGATGGGAAACTAATAAAATTTAATAAACAAACAAAATAACTTTTGTACCTATTCATTTGAATATTGAGGGCTGTATGTAAAGCCATCTGTAGAATTCTTTCTCCTTTTATCATTCTTCTCCCACCTTGGATCTTATAAATACATCAAGTTACCATATTGCATTCCTCTAATCAACAATGCCATTGCTGCAGTAGGTTGGGATGCTGTAACCCAACCTATTGGCAGAATACAAGTTTTAAAAAGGCTGCCATGTAGCATCTGGGAAAAAGTGCAAAAGCCTTTTTTTTCTTGGCAACTGCATTTTACTGCTAGGTCAGACACCACCAAACTATCAGATTGGCCATTAGATGGTATGCTGAATAACAGACAGAATTCCAAGTTTTTCTTGCATGCTGTCTGCACAATCCTCAGTTGCTTAAGCGTCTCTTTAAAGTAGACCAACTTTTAATGTAAACAGCCATCAGAAATGAAGAACTGCTGACATTTTTATGCAGGTTTGCATTTTTAGAGGCATAAAGTTAATATATCTATGTCACAAGCAAATTACCCAGAAAGGGAAAGTGGACCAATTAAGCAGTGCTAATCAAAATCTGTATTCTCATTCATTTAGGCTAGAAGGCAAACAACAATCAGATGTGAAAGTTCTTCCATTTGAAAAGAAACCTTCCAAGGACAGTGAGAGAGAGAAAAAGCTCATGGCACATTAAAAATCCACCTTAAGGTTCCCTAGTTTGTAGTCTTCAAAACCACAGGCTACAATCTGGAGCACTATGAAGCAGCTGGAGTCACTAACATATGATAGCCCAATACTGTCAGAAGAACAACTTTCTATTTGCAAATAAGAGTGCCCCAGAGAAGAAAGCTGTATATGCAAACAATTATGTTTATCACTTTCTTCCATTCCTGTGAATCTTCCAACAGTTCAGCAGCACCAGTTTCATGTTTACTTGATAAGGATAGAAATCCATTTCTCTTTCTCTTCTTTCCTTGAAAAAGTTGCTTGATGAAAGCCCCAAATGCCAGCTCCATAATAAAGACATGTTTACAAAATAATTGATAACTGTTTTCCCCAATTCCCTTGCTTATTTTTTTTTACTCTCCTTCTCCACCTTCTATTTTGCCATTCAAATTATATTTATTATAAACTCTGAAAACTCAGCCTTTCCTTTTAAATGGAGTCAGAACTAGATTGCAGCTCTGGTAGATTATGGAAGAGACAGTCTAGTGTAGAGTTTTGTTGGAAGGAATATCCATTTGGTTCAGTTCCAAGCTGAGAGAAAGACACTGGAAACATGGAGGCTGATTGGAAAGATGGTTTAATGATGGACAGGACCACCAAGCACATGGATTCTGAGCAGCTGAGCACATGGAGTTGAGAGTTTTTATACCTTCTCTTGAGCTTTGAACTTGAGATTCCTGTTCCTGTGCAAGAACATATATCTTACTGGCTGTTGTCAGAGTCCCGTGGAGCCATGTAGGTGTCATGTTTGTCTGTTGTTTGGTTGGTAAGTTTGGTTTAAGTTTGCTGGATGATGCAATATCCTTAGGACATTGTGCAATGTAGTGAGCTCTGCTGCTAAATGGTAAAGGGTTAATCCTATTATGTCCTGAAGGATCATACCTTTCACCCTGGAATTGAAGATCTTTTGTTTTGCAGATAGGCTGGCCCAATTTTTCTCAATGGGCACAAAATATCTGCTGGGGCTCTGAGTTTCTGTCTCCCTTAAGATCTTTATTTCTCTTTTAGGATAAATCCCCCCCCACACACACATTTTTAAATATTTCTCGAAATATATCATTCTTCTAGGAGGAGTGTATGGGTGCTAACTTTCTACAGGTTAAAAACATCAAACTAAAAACTGGTCAACTAAGTTTTCATTTTGTCTTAGGCACAAAGTCCACAGGGTGACATCAAATCTATCAGTCTCTATGTCTTAAGGAGAAGGCCATGACAAAGCACTTCTTAAAATGTTGCCAAAAGAACTTCAGGGACTTGTTCAGATCATCACCAGAAGTCAATACTGACTTGAAGATACAAAGATATTATGAGATGGCAATTATTTTTTTCGGCCACATTCCTCTATTATACATTGGATTATATAATTCCAGCTGAAGTCAGGAGGCCTTCCCCCCATGACTTCTAATTGCAGATGGGTATCCTGATGTTGAATAGAATTCCAATAGAATGGAGGGGGTAAATAATTCCATTCTAACCCATGTCAGTGTCCTGAATCAAATCATTTCTCTTTCTTGCACTGGCTGTTTGTGAAAGAAAAATTCTATACTTAGAATAGAAACTGTATGATTAACATCATGTACAACCTGACCTTTGGAGAAGAGCATTTTCAGAGGTGGTGTTCGTACTGTGAAATCTCCAAAGAGGATTACCAAGGCTTCTTGTTGAAATCATGAAGCATTCCTTGAAGAAGTGTGCCAATAACATTTCAAAGAGACCTTTATAGCCTTACGTCTGAGAAACAGAAATCTGTTTTAGGTGTTTTTAATGCTGCTCTGTATCATGCCATTTCTTTCACTCAGGTTATGCAAGCTTTCTTTGTACTCATCTGCAGGTCCTGCTTGTTCTGACATGAAATTCCCCACTAACTGAGAATATGAATCCATATTGCCAGGACAAGAAGAGAAGCCCTTACCTTTCTCGTCTTAGTCCATGTCAAAAGTTCTGGTTTTGAATTGCAGCCAGTGCTATTCAATCTGTCTGCAATGCTTCTTTCTTTTGCAGACAATGCCTCTACTCCAATTAGCTAGCTCAGTATCTGCTTTTGCAGGCATACCCCTTCTCTCTTGTCACAAGTAGCTCTTCTCCACAGCCATTTCATCTTGCCAGCTTCTGTTTAGAAGGAATCCTATTGTGGAAAGCCTGATAATGCATTGTTTGCAAAGTACATCTCATGTCTTATATGGGCTCTTTGCATATCTGAGAACATTAGTGTTTTGGATATTGGTACTTGGTTTCTGTAGAGGTAAGACAACACTGGGATTTTGTTGAATAATTCAAGAAATCAATTAATACAATAGCACTTAGCACTTAGCAGTAGCAGTAGCACTTAGACTTAGAAACTGTTTCACATTACTTTACAGCCCACTCTAAGCAGTGTACTGAGTCAGCATATTTCTTGCAGCAATCTGGGTCCTCATTTTACCGACCTCGGAAAGATGGAAGACTGAATCAACCTTGAGCCTCTCAGAATTGAACTCCTGGAGTGAGCAGTGAGTTATCCTGCTATATTCTAATCACTGTGCCACCATGGCTTTTACATTACAAGTGAGTAACGGAAAAGTTTTCACCTGTTGTCCTACAGGAAAATGATGCATTGAGGCTGTGCCATTTTGCATACTCCCTAGGGTAGATGTTTCAGTCACAATGCCAGCATTCTTTTGCAAGAAGTATTCATTTAGGATATCTGCAGTCAGGCAGGAGCTCTGCAGTTTCCTCTTTTGACTTAAGTGATAAGAAGAATGGTAAACCTTCACACCGAAAATAACCCAGCTGACATCAGTGAGCTAGATAACAGATGGGAGCTTTATGCTTCATTTAGATAATTATTACGATTCTGCTAAGGTGTGTGTGGTCTCTTGTCCACCCTGGCTTTAAGTAATGATCCAAAGACATGAGAGTCTTGCAGCCTGTCTCTCCCAGTGACAATCAATTTACCCAAACAGCATAGGAGCAGGAATGTGATCTGCTGGGAAACTATGAATGGATAAAACTTGGTGAATCATATTAAATGGATCTGTCACTTTGAATGAGCTGCTTGCGCTTACTCTCCCTAGGATTAATGTACACTAACCAAAGCATGCAATCTCCTTAGACAGGAGGATACGAAAAACAGATGTCCCAGACTAGGATACACTCCTCTGCTTACATCATAAAAAAGCAGCATGATCAGTTGTGGAGATCCTTAGGTAATCTGTGCTGGAAATGAGGAATACACAAAAGGGGCAAATGTATTGTACTTTAGACTTGCTATAAGTAATCCTTGATTTACAAATGAAAAGCAGCTTGGATTGCATTATTAGTCATGACAGTCATGTCAAGGCATCGACCTGATTTTACAACTTTTTGCTCCGATCATGAAGCAAATTTATATATGAAGGTGGACTTTCATTCTCCAAGCTTGTGCCCCATTTGGTTTCCAAATGTTTTGTTACTAGCCTAGGTAATATCTTCAGCAGAATTTAGGGGAGCTTCCAGTGGTCACTATGTCTTGTGATGGCAAGGTCACATCAGGTCAGGGTCTTGTGATGGGTCTTGTGATGGGTCAGGTATAGGTCACCAGTGAGAGTCTTGTGATGGGAAGGTTACATCAAGTGAGGGTCATTGGGAGTGAAATCTGATTGCATGGGCTGGTTAAAGATCGGTGCTGTCTCTGGTTGGCTGTCTCTGGCACTGTCTCTGGTTGATTTGGGGTTTGTAAGCTCTTTGTAGGTCAATTAATGTTTACTTAATGTGATGTTTGTCCCACATGGAATTTGTTGTAATTGTTACAGTTGCTTTTGTAATTACATTATTTCTTTCATCTTTCTGTATCTTGTCTTTGGTTCTGGATAATTCCTGGTGGAGTGTGGCTGTGGATTTTTGGGCTATTGCTATTCCTAGAGGTTGGAGAATTATGGCTGTTATTTATGACACCCCTTTTCTGTATGGTATGGGACAATTTGTTTTCATTCACAAAAGGGGCATTGGAAATGACAGCCATAATTCTCTAAACTCTAGAAATAGCACTAGCCCTCAAATCCATATGAATTATACAGAACAAAATACAAGATACAGAAGGATGAAAGAAACAAGGTAATTTACAAAATCAATTGTAACAATTGCAACCAATTTTACGTGGGACAAACATCATGTCAATTAAAAACCAAGATCTATGAACACCAGTTGGGAGTGAAATATCATGATTCAAAACCCCTAATCTCTATCTATATTGACACCAAACAGCACCAGTTGAATTGGAACAATGCAAGAATCATTGGCCATGCTACAACCCACCATGCTTGTGAGTTCATCGAAGCCTGGAACTCCACAAGCAATTCCATCAACAGACATATTGACCTACAGTCAGTCTATGAACTCCTCAAAATTCAAATCAACCTCACAGCCAACTAGAGACAGCACCAACCCTCAATCAGCCCATGCAAACCCTAACCCTGACATAACCTCCCTATCACAAGACCCATCAGAAGAATCAGAAGAAGAAATAAAAGGAATGAAAATTTAAAAAAGAAGAGTACAAGCTACAATCGTTTGTAGATGATCTGGTTTTTATTCTTGAAGACCCACTAGAGACAGCACCCAAATTGTTAGAAAGAATCGAGGAGTGCGGAAAAGTAGCAGGCTTGAAAATAAATAAAGACGAAACAAAGATTTTGACAAAGAACATATCATCAAGACAAAAGGAAGAGTTGGCAGAAGCTTTGCAGATTCAAACCACAAGTAAGGTTAAATATTTGGGTATATACTTATCAGCTAGATGTAGCACTCTCAAGGAGGACAATTATACTTGACTAAAACAACAAATTGTGACTGACTTGATGAATTGGGAAAATTTACAACTATCAATGATAGGAAGAATCTCTACAATTAAAATGAACATTTTACCCAGAATCCTATACCTGTGCCAGACAATTCCAATCAGATTGGGTAAGGACTTTTTTGAAGATCCAAATAAAATAGTCTTGAAGTTTATTTGGCAAGGGAAAAAAGCAAGAATAAAACTTAAATTGTTATAAGATGCTAGAACAAGAGGAGAATTGGGCTTACCTGATTGGGAGTTATATTATCAAGCAACAAATCTGATGTGAATTAAGGAGTGGGTAACACTAAAAATCTCTAGATTATTGAATGTACTGTTGGGATGGCATACTTTTTTATGGTATAAGGGAACTAAAGCACATGGTTATTTTAGAAGACATTGTATAAGGGAGGCCTTGTTATTAAATTGGGAAAAGATTAAAAGATTACACTACCTAAAAACTTCAGCCTGGATATCAACTATTGAAGCATTTTCATATCCAATAATATATAAAAAGGAACAAACAGTTAGATATATTGAAATATTGAATACAGAGGGTGAACTCAAATCTATTCAAGAGTTGAAATAAGAAGGAATAGAAATGAATTGGTATCCATACATACAGATACAATCTAGATATAATGAAGATAGAAAATCAAAAGGTCTTTACAATGAAATGACTGAGTTAGATAAAATTTTAACAGGTACTGATGAAAAAGTAATTTAAAAACTATATGGATATTTATTAGAGGCTAAATTACAAGAGGAACAAGTTAAAGAAACTAGGATAGCTTGGGGGGAAAACTTTGGGCATGGGATAGACTTAGAGAAATGGCAGAAATTGTGGTCTCAAAATTATAAAATGACAACGTCAACTGCATATAGAGAAAATTTGTATAAGATGTTTTACAGGTGGCATCTACCCCCAACAAGAATTGCAAGAATGTCCAAGAATAAATTGGAAAAGTGCTGGAAAAGATACTGGACTAAAATCCACATGTTGTTGGAGAAAATGATACACAAACACATAGACCTTAAACCAGAGATTTTTCTATTGGGAATCATACTAGAAATCTATAACAAAGACTTAAAATATTTGATTGTAAATGTTTTAACAGCAGCTAGAATTGTATTTGCAAAAAACTGGAAAAATGAAATGATACCAAAACAGTAAGAAGTTATTCGAAAGATAATGGAGTGTGCGGAAATGAGCAAATTGACATTTGAAATTAGAGAACAAGAAGATGAGCAATTTTATAAGATATGGGATTTGTTTTATCAGTGGCTGGAAAAAAACAACCTGGAAATGAAAAATGTTTTACTTAGGTTTTAATTGAAGGAGAAAAGTGAGAATACAATAATGTTGTTAAATAGATGAATAACGATACAATGAAAGACTGACATAAATATGAATTGAATAATTTAGATTTTTTTTGTTATAAAATGGACAAGCATAATAATGAATTTATGTACATTTAATAGAGGATTGGTGATATAATGTATAACTCTAAGTGCATACTATAAAGATATCCTGTGGAAAATAGTGATAGATATTCAAATAGAAACACTTAGTAAATTCTTTTATACTGTAAAAATATTTAGAATGAAATAATAACTACATAAAGGTATGTTGTTATTAAGCAGACAATCAAGAATGTAAGAGAATTAGGTTTATTGAAAAGAAAGAAATATTAATTGTAATTGAATATATGTTGTACAATGAAAGTGAGGTATTTAGTTATATTAGATGGAAAATCTGTGATTGTATATGTAATTGAAAATATGGATTCAAAAACGCTTGTAACCAAACGACATGCTGTATGTAATGGATGAAAAAAAAAATGTTCTTTTTTATGTTTAAAAATAAAAAGGGGGACAAAGAAGAATCTCACTGGTGACCCACAGCTGAGCTGTCACAAGACCCACCAAGAAACCATCACTTGACACACCCAGAGCTGACCCATCCCAAGACCCATAACAACACCTTGACCTGATATCACCCTGACCTCACCTCACCATCACAAGACCTAGTTACTTCAGGAAGCCTTATAGACAGAAGAACACTGACATCCCCTAAGTTCTGCTGAAGATGTTACCTACCCTGATAACAAAACATTTGAAAACCAACCCACAAGCTGGAAGAATGAATATCCACTCTCATCCCACACCCAAGCTACAGATATTCACCACTATCGCAGATCTATATAGCTTTATGGGTACTTTTTGCCAGAAACTGGCCAGTAAGACCAGGAACTGGAAAATTGTAGTCACCTGACCAATGCTGCAGACAGTCATAAAGGAGGCCAGTTGCCAAGCATCCTAAATGCAGTCATGTGTGCAGCTGTCAGAACTCCAGAACTGGTTCCTAAATGGCTTTTGAGAAGTTCTGTTCATTAAGCAAGGACTACCAGTACTTGTAGAGTAGTGGCTGACCACATCTCATTGACTTTTGAAGTTGATCTGCTCACTGGAGACAAATTTTTAATACAGATTGAGAGCCCCTTATTTCATTTGCATTTATTTTTTTAAAGCCATAGCCAACCCTTATAAACATCTAATTGACACCATTAAGAAATCCTTCCCAAAACAATTTGCCTATTAATTCACTTTTCATCAGACATATTGTTGCTTTTTATTACTAAATCATTTGTGTAATAATTAAGTATCTGAATACCTAACAACCAACAGAACTCTCAAACACTTTCCCCCACATTGGTGTCCTTCAGATGAATTGAACAATGCAGTAATTCATAGGATTCCCAACGAAATCCTATGCAAATTCAGGAAATTGAAATCTATCACAATACAATACAATACAATAGTAGAGTTGGAAGGGACCTTGGAGGTCTTCTAGTCCAACCCCCTGCCTAGGCAGGAAACCCTATACCGTTTCAGACAGATGGCTATCCAACATCTTCTTAAAGACTTCCAGTGTTGGGGCATTCACAACTTCTGGAGGCAAGCTGTTCCACTGATTAATTGTTCTAACTGTCAGGAAGTTTCTGCTCAGTTCTAAGTTGCTTCTCTCCTTGATTAGTTTCCACCCATTACTTCTTGTTCTACCCTCAGGTGCCTTGGAGAATAGTTTGATCACATATGAAAAGAACCAGGTAAAGGTAAGTGCCCTGAGAAGCAGACAGAGAAGACAGGTAAACAAAACAAAAATCTTATCAGCTTCCAAGCAATTTGTTAGCTATTTAGACATTCCCCATCTGCCACAGTATTTTTTTCTAGGACACATACAAATAAATAATATAAGTTTATACACATATTAGCAGAAGAATACATCCTTCCCTCCCCTCTCCCTCGCCCCCCCTCTCTCACACACACAAAATATGTGTGTATGTATATGTATGCAAGATGTATAAAAGTCTCCAGACAATCCATTTTATCACAGGAGAGATTTTCCTTAATCTCAATTTATTTTAAATATTTCACAGTGGAATATATTTTACACATCATTAAATACTTGTAGTATATACCCAGTAGGGACTTTTTTGCAGTCTTACACACTACACAACTACTGGAAGAAAAATTAATTTCTTATAGATCATGGCGCAATACCTAAACTTTAATGATTCCCTGTAAGTTCAACAGATGTAAAAACTGCAGGAATCTTCAGTCACAGCATAGTATATCAAACAAATCAAAATAGATAAAGCTGGTGTATTGTATGTGCATGCATACATAATTTATCGCAACAATTCTCCAACAGCAAGACTATTGGCGATGCTCAACAATGTTCTGCCCCCTCCCCCAAAGTATTGCACATCTGGAAAATGACACATGTGGCTTTCCATATGATTTTTGAGAGGGATGCAAAATATATTCAAACAATTTATTTTACAGAATTGTGAAACAAACCAATTATATTGGAATAGTGACCTTACTTTTCTTTTTTTCCCCAGTCCTTCATTCCACTAATTAATAATTCAAATCATTTAGAATAGAATAGAATACAATAGTAGAGTTGGAAGGGACCTTGGAGGTCTTCTAGTCCAACCCCCTGCCTAGGCAGGAAACCCTATACCGTTTCAGACAAATAGCTATCCAACATCTTCTTAAAGACTTCCAGTGTTGGGGCATTCACAACTTCTGGAGGCAAGCTGTTCCACTGATTAATTGTTCTCACTGTCAGGAAATTTCTCCTCAGTTCTAAGTTGCTTCTCTCCTTGATTAGTTTCCACCCATTGCTTCTTGTTCTACCCTCAGGTGCTTTGGAGAATAGTTTGACTCCCTCTTCTTTGTGGCAACCTCTGAGATATTGGAATAATGCTATCATGTCTCCCCTAGTCCTTCTTTCTCTTAAGCTAAACATACCCAGTTCCTGCAACCGTTCTTCATATGTTTTAGTCTCCAGTCCCCTAATCATCTTTGTTGCTCTTCTCTGCACTCTTTCTAGAGTCTCCACATCTTTTTTACATCGTGGCGACCAGAACTGAATGCAGTATTCCAAGTGTGGCCTTACCAAGGCATTATAAAGTGGTATTAACACTTCACGTGATCTTGATTCTATCCCTCTGTTGATGCAGCCTAGAACTGTGTTGGCTTTTTTGGCAGCTGCTGCACACTGCTGGCTCATATTTAAATGGTTGTCCACTAGGACTCCAAGATCCCTTTCACAGTTACTACTACTGAGTAAGGTATCACCTATACTGTACCTGTGCATTCCGTTTTTGTTGCCTAAATGTAGAACCTTACTCTTTTCACCATTGAATTTCATTTTATTAGATAGTGCCCAATGTTCAAGTTTGTCAAGATCCTTCTGTATCTTAAGCCTATCTTCTGGAGTGTTGGCTATTCCTGCCAGCTTGGTATCATCTGCAAATTTGATGAGTTCCCCATTTATTCCCTCATCCAAATCATTGATGAAGATGTTGAAGAGTACTGGGCCTAAAACAGAGCCTTGGGGTACTCCACTGCATACTTCCCTCCATGTAGATGCAGTTCCATTGAGAACTACACGTTGAGTGCGGTTGGTCAGCCAGTTACCAATCCATCTGGTGGTGATGCTGTCTAACCCACATTCTTCTACTTTATCTAGTAGTAGGTTATGGTCTACCTTATCAAAAGCCTTACTGAAGTCCAAGTAAACTATATCAACGGCATTTCTCTGGTCCACTAATTTTGTCACATTATCAAAGAATGCAATAAGATTAGTCTGGCATGATCTGTTTTTGACAAATCCATGTTGGCTTTTGGCTATTACTTTGTTTGCTTCTAGGTGTTCGCAAATTCGTTGCTTGATTATTTTTTCCAGAATCTTTCCTGGTATTGAGGTTAGGCTGATAGGTCTGTAGTTTCCTGGATCTAATTTTTTCCCTTTTTTGAAGATGGGAACCACATCAGCTCTTTTCCAGTCCTCTGGTAGTTCCCCGGTGTTCCAGGATCTCTGAAAGATATAATTCAGTGGTTCTGAGATCTCGTCTGCTAGTTCCTTCAGAACTCTGGGGTGTAATCCATCCGGTCCTGGTGATTTGAACTCATCTAGGGTAGACAGGTGCTCACTTACCATTTTCTTCCCTATTTCAATTTGTGTTCCTAATTTTGTGGTGCTGCTTTTGATAGGTTGGACTGTTTTATCCCTTTGTGTAAAGACAGATGCAAAACATGAGTTAAATAGTTCTGCTTTCTCCCTGTTGCTTGTCACCTTCTTGCCACTTTCTCCTAGCAATGGACCAATTGTTTCCTTAACTTTTTTTTTGTTTTTAACATGTTGGAAGAAGCTTTTTTTGTTAATTTTTACTTTTGTGGCAAGCCTTTCTTCATTGTGAGCCTTAGCTTTCCTCACTTCATCTTTACAGGCTCGGGCTATTTGCTGATATTCTGCCTTAGTTATGTCCCCCTCCTTCCACTTTTTATACTTACTTTTTTTGTCTTTCAGTTTGTCAGATAGTTGTTTATGCAGCCATGCTGGTTTCTTTTGGGAGCTGTAGGGCATCTCATTGTTTTGGTTTTATTTTTTTAATTTTTAATTATTAATATGGCTAATGATTAATAATTATCAATCCTCATTCAATCATAAATAAATGGAAGGGAGAAAACACATCGAATAAACATCCCTGATTATTATCCTTCTTCATTCAAGGCCAAGAAATGGGAGACAGCAGATAATCCTACCTACTTCTTTCTATAACCAGTAAATACAGCAGGAAGCCTACTTCTTTCTATAACCAGTAAATACAGCAGCAGCCTCACATCTGTATGAATAGGAGTATAGCCCAGGACACTTGAAGACATGTGAAATACAGAAGAAATAGAGAACAGAGACACAGCCTGATGTATCCCAATCTAGTTTGAAATCCTCAGGCAATCAGAAAAAACTAACTAGAGCTATTATCTACTAAGTGTCTTTGTCACCATTACAGCAATGATAATTTGTGAGTACATCTCATGTAATGATTCCTATGTTTGTTGGAATCGGTAGAAAAGTCAGACATGATGTAATCTCTCTGCTCTCAGAATTGCAAATGGTAAATTGCAATGTTTTTTTTTTTTAAAAAGATAGAACTCAGTGGCTGTATCAAGCTGCAGAATTACAGCTTAAATTGATAGAATAGAAAGGGGAGACATTTTGAAATCTGCAGGAGGAATGGAATAGCAATAGCATTTAGGCTTATATACTGTCCAATAGTGCTCTATAGCACTCTCTGGGTTGCGAAGGCTCTTAAAATGTAGAAGCATTATTTGCCTATTGCCCCCAACAATTTGGGTCTCATTTTACTGATCTCAGAGGGATGGAAGGTTCAATCTCAATCCCCGTCAGGATTGAACTATAGGCTCTTGGTACAATACTGTATTCTAATCACTGTGCCACTAGGGTTTTCTCAAACCTTAATCACATAAATGATGCAAAATATACAATTCACATCATTTATGTGATGATATCATACCAGATGAGGTATGGTTTAGATTAGATGCCTATTAATTTGGAGTCAATGAGCAGATTTGGGATTTGAGAATTGAAGTGTCTTCTTACACAATGATGGCTCTAGAGAATGTGGTCTGACCCAAAGTGCCCATGTTTCAGAAGGCAGACTGCTTTAAATTTTTGTGATAAGCTTTGTTTTTCAGTAAAAGTAAATAAAAGTTTGGTTATTCCTCATTAAGTACTCAGGCTCATCACAATTTTTTTTCCTCTGCACAACAGAGTTGGAGTTTTATTTTCAAACAAAATAAAGAATTGCATCATGACTTTTATTTCCCATAAATTAAATGTTTAGTGCTATATCTATATTCTTGTGAATGAATGCTTTGTTGATCAGAGGATTCTATTAATAAAATCTAATGGGTTTGCATGCCTGTAGTCCTGCCAAGTCCTGCCAAGAGGTTTGCCCAGGAGGCATAAAAGGCTACCATCTAGTGACAAAATTTCTACCCCTAAATGTTCATTGAAAGAAATGGTGAAGTCCCATGGGAAAGTTTGATTGAAGCTTTGTAAGCATGCAATCTTTTTGTGCTGCATTGGGCATGTTTTTCATTTCTCTCCTGAAAAGCATACTCCAGCCACACAAGGAGAATTAAGTTGAGAACCAAACATTTGAATAATCATGAAAAGCTGCTGTAATTTTGCCTTTGACAACAAGCCATATAAAAGCCAATTAGAATGTTAAATTTATGCACTCATAATTTGTATTCATCTCCACAATATCCCCATATTCTGCCCTCATTACCACTATATTACCCAGCTGAGTCTAGTGGGGATACCCAGCAGTAACAGATGCTAAATAGTGTTTCACAATATGCCTGATTATTTGGCATTCATCTTAATGTGCAGCCCTGTGACCTCATTCGGCATGAGATTTCATTCAATGCACAGGTATTCTGGAGGGAGTTCCTTGTCACTGTGTATTTCAGAAGCCAAGAAATAGTGGGAAAACTAAGTAAGAAATGAAAGAAATAAGATGCTATACCAGCAGTAGCTTTGACACAATAGTTTATTTATCCTACAGTATATCAGTTCAGATACATGTCTCAGGAAAAAAAAGGGATGACCGTTGTTCTAGGAATGATTATGGTTTGCATAGTTCTTTTTGAAACAGTGATGTTTCTAAATTTGTGTTCATTTAGTATCACTTAATCTACTTAAGCCACTCAGATAACAGATTTGCAGGATTAAAGTTAAGGCCATAGGGTCCTTGAAGTTATGCATTTTTGTCACTTTCTTTTTAGTAATAGGCCATCTTCTTTTTGTTTATAGCAATTCATCTCCATTTCGAATTCAGACCCCAAATATTTTCTCTTTAGAGATAGTTCCATATGTATTTGTTTTTTGCAGCACACAGTTTATTCTAATGATTTTAATTGATCTAAAGATGTGAGATACCAATCTAAATTGAAACCCCAATGCAGTGATTCATGTTGAAGGAAGGAAAGAAAGAAAGAATCTGTATTAATTTTCTTTCTCAATATTCTGTGTGACTGGAGAGGGTGTGAAAGAGATTCTGAATCAAGATGTCTAGACAATAAGATTACTTTTTCTGAACTACAGAAATGTAAATAATAATTGGCAGTAAAAACGTTTTCTTGTGGTTATCTAAATTTTTGCACCCATGATTGGGGTAATATATGTAGGAGGATGGTTCAACTTCTTCTAGTCCATGCATAATAGTTTTGATAGATGAGGACCTTAGTTAGATTTTGAGCTAAGAATTAGGTCAATGTTTGTTAATATAGTTTGTGATTTATTACTAGGAATGATTCAAATAATTAATTAATTTAATTTATTAGATTTCTAGACCGCCCCCTCTCCCCGAAGGGACTCGGGGCGGTGTACAGGTATAAATTTAAAAACCATACAAACAATAGTATACATAGCTAAAATTAGATTAAATAGCCCCTGTACGAATTTATAAAAATTAAAAACTTAGACCATAAAACCAATCATAAAAATTTAAAAATAAAACTGAGGTGGGAAAGCTGGGATTAGGCCAGGCCAGCTAGCTGAAACAGGTGGGTTTTGAGTTTCTGGCGGAAGGAGCGGAGCTAGGCTTAGATGTATAGGCTAGACAGTATTATAAAAGATATTATGTAGCAGAAAGAAATCTTTGATTTGTGTAGTAAAAACAATGATCACTGATTACCTATCAGAATGACACAGAACCAGTTATAAATGAAGGATAGGGCAATAACATTTACTTTTTCTAAATATCTGCCTTTGTCTCTATCTCTATCATCTTTGTTTCTATCTCTAGATCTAGCTCTAGCTCTGCTTCTATTATCTCTATCTTTATCATCTCTGTCGCTTCTATATAATTTTTGTCTCTGTGTCTGCCGTCTGTCTGTCTGTCTGTCTGTCTGTCTGTCTGTCTGTTTTCTATCTATCATTCTCTCTCACACACACACATCATCCATCCATTCATCCATCCATCCATTCATCCATTCTTCTCTCTTTCATTATCTGACTATCAATTATTTATAGTCATTTTCCACAACCTTTTCACTATTGTTGGAACTAGGCTGAGAAATAGAAAAAAGATGCAGAATGTAGAGGTCAGGTTATGTATTCTATTAGTGATAAATTATATTTCATTCTGACAAACAGAGGCAAAACTGGTTTGGCATTCTTGAACAATCTTTCTCTGCTTACATTAATAGCACTGTCAGAATTAGAATATCTGAAAATAGTACAAGAGTTAGAAATAGATTTCATTTAAATAAAGTTCAATTATCACTTTAATTAATAATGTAAATACCAGAAAATATATAGCTGATGCTGAAATACTAATAATAACTTTCTCAAGCCTGATGCCCTACAAATATACTGTATTTCCCACTAACACATTTGTTAATACAGGTTTAAAAATATTTATGCACTTCTTGTTATGAATATAGATATATTCTGAAAGTTAGAAATATGTAGGAATTAAAGGACAAACAAATAAACCCAGCCCATTAATTAAAACTATCATCCATAGCAATTTTCATGATCTCTCAAACACTTTTGACGTTCAAACAAAAAATAGTAATTTTCTTTGTGGGATGCAAAGGTGTTGCAAATATTCCAATATTATTCTAGCTTGGCTTTTGTCTCTGAAGTACAATTTGCTCTCAATTCCTAGGATGCAATTAAATTTGAGAAGACTGAGTATAGATAGACCTGCAATAATGGCCTATTTCATTCAGAAGTATGCACAAGCTATAGTAGTTACTTACTGCAATTGAGTCTACATGTATTGTATAAAATACTATTGTAGATAAATATTTAAAATGGAAAGAGACAAAACCCCAGAATGGGCCAATCTTACCACTCAGATTCAAATTCTGTGTATTTAAATATAAAACTCAAGTCAATTGCTCCTGGGACAAGGAACATCAGATGAACTATTCCCAAGGACCATAGACTATTACAGAATAAAATGGAGTTTTAAATAAATGAAATGACTTGATAAATCTTCAATCTCTGTGCTCCTCTGAAGCACTTCAATGAAAAATTATGGTCCTCCACTTACAAACACTGGAGCGGAAGAGTTGTGTCACTTCACTGCAACTGACAAATGAATTCTTGTATTGTTTAGTGAAGCATCTGATTGAGGATTGGCCCTGACTCAAAACCCTAACAAGGCACAGTACGCTGATTCTTCAGAATGAAACAGCTCAATGTGTCAAAGCGAAGAACTGTATCTAAGTCAGGTTGCTGTCTACTGTATATCTAGGCAACATGTCTCACTAAAGCAGAACAGTGCTGCTTCAAACATCCATAATGAATATTCATTTTAGGTATGTCTAGCTCTTTCATCTAAAATTCTTCTCACCCAGGGGCCTCCATTCTCTTTGGGGTTCTAAATTGTCTGGTCTTGTTGCTGAAGTAGATATTTGGCATTCTACAAGCATTTCCTTGGATATTGGTTTTTCTCTTTTAAATTATTAATGCACATGTGCACATTGATGAAAAACTGTAAACTAGAAATCTTGATACAACTGTATCTATGATTATTCCAAGATCTAATTATATGAAAATGTATTTACTTCTTATCAGAGTTTTGAAATGTTTTGCAATATCTTTATGGAATGTTATCACAACTTTACATGAGTTCTTCTTCTTCCTTTTCTTTCTTTCTTTCTTTCTTTCTTTCTTTCTTTCTTTCTTTCTTTCTTTCTTTCTCCCTCTCTCTCTCTCTCTCTCTCTCTCTCTCTCTCTCTCTCTCTCTCTCTCTCTCTCTCTGTTCCTCCCTCCATCTCCCCCCTCATTCCACATTTATGAACCCTATCAACTTCATAATGCAGTTTACTTGGAACATTAATGTAGTTTATCTTGTATATCTTATCAAAGGGTATCTGAAGCCACTAACTAACCAAGGAACTGTTTTTGACCTCATAGAAAGGAAATTCTGTGTAATATATTACAAATGCTGTTGCCCCTAATTCTCAACTAGATCCAGTGTAGAATAATACAACTTTTGATTTACTTCTTATCAGAGTTTAGGAATGTTTTGCAATATCTTTGCTGAATGTTATCACAGCTTTATATGAGTTCTGCCCTCTCTCTCTATATATAAGTTATTTCATAACCAAAATCACCCAATATAAGATAATATGCCATTGTGAAAAAGTAATACCCCCCCCCCCATTTAAGAGATATCTAAGATGATTTGTATGATGAATGTTTCATTAAACAATCATGACTGATTTTGGGCCAATGCTGCCCTGTATAAATCTTATAAAGATTGGATCCCTTCAGCAAAGTGAAATTCTTGTACATAGATTCCAAGAGTATGTCACTTACCATTCTAAAGATCCTTGTAATAGGTATTGATGCCTATCTTCTTGGAAAAGTTTACAAAAACATGCCTAGAATGCTGATTTGAGACAAGATTGGGGAGAATAGTGAATTTCCCCAAGAGTGGCCATCCTGTCAAAAACATTCCAAGAGCATTGTGTGTGTGTGTGTGTGTGTGTGTGTGTGTGTGTGTGTAGACCCCTATCCATGCCTGTGAATAAACCAGAACATAGGCTTGGCTGTTTCCCACTGTTTAATTACTGAGATAATAAATCCTTTGGCTGAGGGCCCGGACAACTCATGTTCAATAAAACAACCCAGATAATTCAAATGAAGCCACACAGATAGTCCAAAAGAGCAGACACGGCTAGAATACATAGATTTTCTTAACTACTAATTTGAATGGTTGTTTCCTGCAAATGTCCCCTCCCAATGCCTCATCTATAATCTCTCTTGGGAGGGGCCAATCCACAACCACCTGTGCTTAATCATCTTCTGTGAGTCTGCCTACAGAGTTGCTGCTTCTGTTTCTCAGCCCTTCTCAATCTAGCATCAGGGACAAACTGCCTTTGATCCTCCCCACTGCTCCATGCCTATATATCCAAGAATATTCAGAGCAAGAAGATGTCTGTCTGTCTCATCTAGGCTAAAGTCAATGTTTATGATCTCCTATCAGAAGAGGACTGGATAAACATGAAATCATGAAGGAATAGGAAAATCTATTATTCACTACATTTCTACTTCAGACCCCAATATTGGGTGGGAATTGTGATTAAGGGCTGTACCCAAAGAAGACAATCTATGATCATCCAGAAATTGATACTCTAGAAGTTCCAGTATTGAAAGGAAGTATTATCAATGTATGGATGAATGTTGGGAGTTTTGGTTCTGTAACATCTAAAATCCCAGATATTGCTGCAGAGAAATGGAGAAAATACTCAGGAAAACGCAGCAAAATAGGAAAGCATGAGAAGATTCTGGTTCTGGTATTCCTTGTGATTGTTTCTTAACCTGATCAATCTCCAAAGGCTGACAGTTGTTTATGCATAGATAACAATATCCACAGAGCACACATATGTGATCTGGGGATGTTGTTTTCTATGCATACGATAACACAAAACCACAAAGAAATACTCCCGTTATGTGACCCTTTGCTGGAAAAAGAAAAAAAAAAGAACTGCTAATTTATTTACTTGATGATTAGAAAAAAATAGATTATAAAAGAAGGAAAATTTTAATATAACCTTAGAGCGATAGAGGGTAAAATATAAATGCACTTACAACTGGTATTAAGAACCTATGAAGTATCTTCTTCATAATTATAATTTTTATTTCTACTTTTTATTTCCTTATTGCTTTTCCCTATCAATTCAAAATGTGAATTATTTTTTATTCTTTCATAATAATGATAAAAAACAAAATGTAGAGAGATAGGTACATAAACAACTTATTAACTCACTGTTAGGGTTCTAAATACCATGCAGAAATAAATCATTGTCCAAGGCAAAACATCCTTTAAGGTGCAATTTATTCCGCAGGCATGTTAGTACTGCTATGGAAATTTCAACTCTGGAAGTACATGCTCTGGGTTCACCCAGTTAAAGTTCATGATCTCTCCCCACACCCACAAATCCATCACATGTTCCAATCATCATCTTCCACTCTGGCATGTACACCCATCTTCTTCCGGCCAGGTGTCGAGGTGCTGAGACAAAAGATGACCTTGGCTTCTACAAAAGAATGTCAACAATCCATGCTACAATCCTACTCCTTTCTATTCCCCCCTCCCAACTACTACACTATTGAAACAGCATAGAAAATTATAAGAAAGTGTGGCAGGCCAAAGATCCTAAAAAGAATATAATTACAGGCCTGACACTCACACCCACAAACAGTCTACCTTATTTCAAAATAAGCTGAGTTCTTAAACCATTTTTCAACACTGGTTTTTGACAACTGTTATTTCATCATTAGTGTGCTCCCCACAAATCATGGTGAACTAAACCAATTGCTAAGAATCTGTGTATTTGTGTATATATGTGTATATACTATGTACAGACTACTATTTTACTCATGATGGTTTGTTTCTTGTAGGGTTCTGATTGGTCATATAACAAATGCAGTATAGTTTATTTATGCTCATAAAAACTTGTCATTTTTGGCCTTTTAAAAGTTGTTTGGTTTGTGATTTTTGCTTTTAAAAATGGTTATATAAAAAACCTAATGAAGTTCAAAATCTCTGTAGGAGGATAGTATTTCAGCAATTATGATGAAAAGAAGAATAAACTTGTGCTATATTGCAGATTTCAGCTAAGGAAAAACAAGAAAGAAAGAGAGAGAGGGGGGAAAGAAAGAAAGAGAGAGAGAGAGAGAGAGAAAGAGAGAGAGAAAGAAAGAGAAGGGAGGGAGGAGGGGTAACATACATTCTGCATGTTTACATCCTTAAATTAGCATATGCAAGCCATCTGGCTTTCACTGTCTCGTATATTTGCTATTATCTGTAGATATTCTTCAAATAGTCATATTTTTCCATTTCCCCTAGTGAACATTATTTCACTTTTCTAAAGTTAGTTTGATTAGCTACACTTGTGAAGGGTTGTTTCTCCATGACGCACCTAAGAGGTTCAGGCTGCCAGAGTTCATTTCTTTGCCACTTCAATGAGTTTATGTGTCACAGTCTTTTGTTTTATCACCCCTACAAAAGATGAGAGAAACACAAGTAACATCGCATTCACATTGATTGTGGCTCGTCTGCTCTGTAGGATTTTGCCCTCAGCACATTAGCTTGTTCAGCTTTCAACAGATCAATAAATAATGACTGAATTCCAACAGTTTCTGAATACAAGATGTGAAATCATCAGCCTTTTCCTTTCCTTTTCCTCCTAATAATTCCTTCACCCCTTTCAGGGAAATCAATACACATTTCCATCAGCATTTAGCGTTTTAATAGGAAGTATTTTCTTCAATGCAAGTGTTGTGTTAAGGAGCAAGGTGACTATTGGATCTCTAATGTTCTGATTGCGCAGAATAGAAATTGCCACTTGAGAAACATTTTAATGTTTTGGTTCTTTACAAATAGTTTTTAAAAAAACCCACTCTACTATTTTCTTTTCATGTCAATTTCCATTACCACTGAACAATAAAAGCTAAAGAAAACAGCTATTTCTCTGGAGGATTGTCTCACAAATAATAATTGCTTATTAAACTGTTCTTGGAGAAAATTGGAGCTGGTGATTACTTCATAGATCATTTCAAAACCAGCATACGTAGTTACTATCTTTTGGACTGTGGTTAGCTATTCCCTTGCATATTTGCTTTGGGGGGGAAAAGAAAAAAAACTGCAAACTCATTCAATAATCCTTAAAAGGACTGAAAGGACTGATGTGTAAAATGAGTGATTATTTCTTTGTTCTTCTGCTGGATTTCAGAAGGAAGAAATATTCTCAGCAAATGACTAGAAGGAGAAATCAATACTAAAATACTGAAGGAATATATAACAATTTATCTACTGCAGATTTCTATATCAGTAAAAATTGTAAAATGTATACAAAATTAAGTGTCTCGTACAGCATAATTATAATCATGTTTAGTTACTGTTGAATTCTAAGCAAGGTAACAAAAATGTGACAAAACATTGCTCTTAGTAAGACACAGAACACAATAATGTAGGCTTGGTGCAAATATAGTATCATTAGGCCACCACAATTTGAAATAAAATATAATAAATGACAGAAATTGAAATATAAACTCAGTAAAAGCCAGCCAGAATATTCATACACTGCTTTTAGTTATGTTGTTTTTCTAATGGAAGAAGTATACAAATGTGTTAAATAAATAATTATTATTGTTAAACTATCAAAAAAGGTAGGGAAACTACCTTGATGTTCCAATCTTCCATATGAAGACAAAGTACGTATGTATATGCTCAAATATAGGGTTGATATACTGTAAGATTGATATGTTGATCTGGTTTAATAGCCTTATAAAGAGCCCACTATATGCATACTGGAAATCAGAGCTGGCAGACCTACTCTTTAATTTGATAATCCCCCCCCCCCATTCATAAAGAGTAGATTAAGATATTTTTATTAAATGACAACTACCCAAAATTTAAAAAGCTATAAATAATTTTATACTTATACCAGTGGTGGGTTTCAAATTTTTTTGGAACCTACTCTGTGGGTGTGGCCTCCTTTGTGGGAGTGGCTTGCCGGCCATGTGACCTGGTGGGAGTGGCTTGGCAGTCATGTGACCAGGTGGGCATGGCTAACTTGGAAAATGTGGTGAAACTCACTTAACGATGCTCTTGCTTAGCAACCAAAATTTTGGGCTCAATTGTGGTCATAAGTTCTTTTTCTTTCTTTCTTTCATCTCTCTCTCCCACTTTCTTTTTTTCTTTTTCTTTTTCTCTCTCTCTCTGGCTCTTTCTCTCTCTCTCCCTCTCTGTCTCCCTCTGTCATTTTCTCTGGGTGTCTATCTGTCTGTCTCTCTCTCTGTATCTCTGTATCTCTCTCCTCCTTCCCCCATCTCTGTCACTCTGTGTGTGTGTGTCTGTCTGTCTCTCACTCACTCTGTGTGTGTGTGTGTGTGTCTGTCTGTCTCTGTCTCTCCCTCTGTCTCTCTCCCCTCCCTTCCTCTCTCTCTGTCACTCTGTGTATGTGGGTGTGTCTGTCTCTCACTCATTCACTTAATCACTCACTCTGTGTGTGTCTCTCTATCTTTCTCTCCCTCCCTCCCCCTCTCTGTCTCTGTGTGTGTGTGTGTGTGTGTGTCTGTCAGTCTCTCTGATTCCCTCCCTCACTCCCTCTCTCTGTCTGTCTGTCTGTCTCACTCACACACACACACTGTGGTCACCTTGTTGAGTGTTCCAATCACATTTGGAACACTCAACAACTGGCTTGCATTTATGGTATTTTGCAGCATTCTGCAGTCATAGGACCAAAATATATGCTTTTAACCATATATTTTGGTCCTATGACTGCAGAATGCTGCAAAATACCATAAATGCAGGCCAGTTGTTGAGTGTTTCAAATGTGATTGGAACACTCAACAAGGTGACCACAGTGTGTGTGTGTGTGTGAGTGAGACAGACAGACAGAGAGAGAGAGGAACAGAGAGGGAGTGAGAGAGGGAATCAGAGAGAGACTGACAGAGTCTGACAGAATCAGAGAGGTACTTTTAACTACCTGGCAGCGGTGTTTTTCCTTGGGGGGCTCCTCAGAACATCCTAAGACTTCGGAGGGAAGCCTCCAGCCCGGAGCAGGAGCAAAGCCCCTTTTCCAACTGGCCTTTCCTCGCTTGGAGGGCTTTGGAGGGAAGCTTCTGCATAAGCCCGGCCGAGTGACAACAAGTTCCCACCGTTACGAAGCCTCGGAGGCTGTAATTTTCTGAGCTGTGCGCGCCCGCCTGTTTTCCACGGCGTGGAGCAGCAGCGAGGTTTGTGTGGCCGGCAATCACTCCAAATGCCATCCGGGAAGACGAGGAACGTGAGGGGGGACCGTTGACGGCCTCCGCAATCATCGCTCGCCTCGCAGAGCCTCGCTGCTGCTCCACGCCATGGAAAACAGGCGCGCGCGCACAGCTCAGAAAATTACAGCCTCCGAGGCTCAGAACGCTTCGGAGGGAAGCTTCTGCATAAGCCCGGCCGAGTGACAACAAGTTCCCACCGTTACGAAGCCTCGGAGGCTGTAATTTTCTGAGCTGTGCGCGCCCGCCTGTTTTCCACGGCGTGGAGCAGCAGCGAGGTTTGTGTGGCCGGCAATCACTCCAAATGCCATCCGGGAAGACGAGGAACGTGAGGGGGGACCGTTGACGGCCTCCGCAATCATCGCTCGCCTCGCAGAGCCTCGCTGCTGCTCCACGCCGTGGAAAACAGGCGCGCGCGCACAGCTCAGAAAATTACAGCCTCCGAGACTTCGTAACGGCGGGAACTTGTTGTCACTCGGCCGGGCTTATGCAGAAGCTTCCCTCCGAAGCGTTCTGAGCCTCGGAGGCTGTAATTTTCTGAGCTGTGCGCGCGCGCCTGTTTTCCACGGCGTGGAGCAGCAGCGAGGCTCTGCGAGGCGAGCGATGATTGCGGAGGCCGTCAACGGTCCCCCCTCGCGTTCCTCGTCTTCCCGGATGGCATCCTGAGTCATTGTCGGCCTCGCAGAGCCTCGCTGCTGCTCCACGCCGTGGAAAACAGGCGCGCGCGCACAGCTCAGAAAATTACAGCCTCCGAGACTTCGTAACGGCGGGAACTTGTTGTCACTCACCCGGGCTTCTGCAGAAGCATCCCTCCGAAGCGTTCTGAGCCTCGGAGGCTGTAATTTTCTGAGCTGTGCGCGCGCGCCTGTTTTCCACGGCGTGGAGCAGCAGCGAGGCTCTGCGAGGCGAGCGATGATTGCGGAGGCCGTCAACGGTCCCCCCTCGCGTTCCTCGTCTTCCCGGATGGCATCCTGAGTCATTGCCGGCCTCGCAGAGCCTCGCTGCTGCTCCACGCCGTGGAAAACAGGCGCGCGCGCACAGCTCAGAAAATTACAGCCTCCGAGACTTCGTAACAGCGGGAACTTGTTGTCACTCGGCCGGGCTTATGCAGAAGCTTCCCTCCGAAGCGTTCTGAGCCTCGGAGGCTGTAATTTTCTGAGCTGTGCGCGCGCACCTGTTTTCCATGGCGTGGAGCAGCAGCGAGGCTCTGCGAGGCGAGCGATGATTGCGGAGGCCGTCAACGGTCCCCCCTCGCGTTCCTCGTCTTCCCGGATGGCATCCTGAGTCATTGCCGGCCTCGCAGAGCCTCGCTGCTGCTCCACGCCGTGGAAAACAGGCGCGCGCGCACAGCTCAGAAAATTACAGCCTCCGAGACTTCGTAACGGCGGGAACTTGTTGTCACTCACCCGGGCTTCTGCAGAAGCTTCCCTCCGAAGCCCTCCAAGCGAGGAAAGGCCAGTTGGGAAACGAGCCAGAAGACAAGGAACAGCAGTGGCGGCGGGGAGTCAGCCCCGATGCAAAAAAAACGCCAAGGGGGCGGGGCCGGAAATTACTTCCGGGTTCATTCTTCAACCGGTTCGCACGATCCGGTGCGATCCGGTAGAAACCCACCACTGACTTATACCTTTAGCTTATATAAATTTGTTTCTTTTATGAAAGATTAATCAGCTTTGTTCCTAATACAGTACTATGTTGGTACTCATTAATTCATTCTGAGAGGCACAATGAATACAAAAAATGATGAGTACCAAACAATTTTTCCCCACAAGAAATAATGTAGTGAGTCACAATGAAATTTACACCGACAATTTTTAGCTTAAGCATTGAGTACCAAATAAACAATGAATACTGGGACAAAATTTTCATGTCAAAATGCATTGACATGAACATTTGAAGAATTTCAAAGCAATTGAGTATCAAAGTACCACTGTTTATATATTTATGTACTGTATATAGTTATTTATACATATATTAATACATTTTGTGACTTGGCCTTGAACTGTAAATAAGTAAATTATATATCTCGATACACAATTAAGTGTTTGGTTTTGATAATTGCCAATTGTATATGTGAAATATGACATAAGACAACAACAGTAATACCATTATATCAGGATTTATTATATTTATGTTTATTTTTGCACATAAAAGATCCTAATACAAATAAATTACACATAATACGTAAACATAAGTAGCCATATTTTGCATTTTGGGTCAATAGAGAGAAGAGTGATCTTTAACAGTTCCACTTGGAATAAAAGAACAAGGGAATGAAAAGACTTATACATCCCACACAGACCAGGTAGCTTCTTATCATTATCCTCTACATTTCAAAAAAATATGAACGTAAAAATATTTTTAAAAATAAAGAAGGGAAAGGGCACTCATCTGTTTCCAAAACAAGTGAGGGGAGAAAAAAGAAGTTACATGGCATGAAAGAGGAGCATTGTATAAAAATGTTCTTTGCAGATCAAACTGTGTTTTAACACCAGTATAATTCTAGCTGTACAAAGTCTGGAATGATAACTAAAGAGTGGAACTTCCAAAATCAATGTGTAACATTGTGCCTGACTGCACTTTAAAATAATAAAATAAAAGTCTGTGGAAATGCTAAAATTCCTTAGATGAAAGCAAAAAGTTCAAAAATCTTTTGTAACTGAAATGAAGTAATATAGAAGTTTCTTACACTCAAATGATCCTGTCACTATTTATAAGCTAACTTATTAGTCTTATGGTAAGGAAAGAAGTGTAGTATATCTAATTGCTCATTTTGTACATGTGTGAAAGTTTGGGGTGCAATTAATCATAATCACAGAAATACTTATCAAAATGGAGCTTTTGCATCTTTCATAATTACATCTAGGATTGATACAATTTAATGGGGAGATTTTAAGTCTAGTAGAAAGTTCAACTCAAGGTTCTTTAACTTTTTTTCTGTGGATACAGACTGACTTGGGGTGGGGAGATGCAAGTGAAGAAATAGAAAGGACTCAGATCATATACATTTTTAAGTTTGATCCTGCAATCAACCAATGAAATCAAAAGTAAAAAGGAATAATAAATGACAAGTACAACCTCAAAAGCAATCACTTTCAAAGATGTGAGATGTTAAGCAGGGAATTCATTGTGTGAACTGCAATGGACCATTTCTTCGAAGATCTCAGTCATTTTTCAGAAGTATATCTATTTTACATTTTATGGGAAGATTTCTAAAAACCACCTCCCATAGAGATCTCATTATCATTACTATCAAGTAAAGTCTTTCTAGATCGGAAAGGACAATCCAACAGGACGTGCTGAACATAAATGCTGAAAGTATAGATGCATCTTTTATACCCAGGGTGGCCAGTTCATTCCTTCAGCCCTACGTATTTACAAAGCCAAAACGCTGGCCCAAACTCTTTATGGCATTCCCATATGGATACGGGGCTTCAAGGACTGCATTGAAAGAGCCCAGGCTGCTTTCCTTAGAAAACTTCTGGGTCTTCCCCCTTGTGTTGGTTTTGCCCCGATATACCTGGAACTAGGCATTCGATCGTGGAATGTATGGCCTGGATAAACACCTTTAAATGGTGGTTTCGGGTGCTCTTTCTGGCAGTTCCTGGCAGCTACCTCTCCCTGGTGTTCACGGACTTCCATATTTCTCGCTGGGAGAAAGAGCTGCTGAAGAAACTTCATCTGCTAGGTTTCACGGAGGATGCCTTGGGAAACTACGACCTCAAGGATGCCCAATTTAGGATAGTCCAACAGCTCGTGGACATTGATTTACAATATCTACGAGCCAGAGCCAATAAAACTTGCTCCCCCCTGACTCTCAACCAAGTTAATAACTATGGATTGAGGATGGCTTCCTATTTTTATACCCTAACCATTCCCAAGTATAGAAGAGCTTTTTCCCTAGCTCGCTTCAATGTCTTGCCCTCAGCACTTCTGGATGGTCGTTACAAGAGGCTCCTGATTAATAAGCGGCTGTGCCCTTGTGACAGAGCCGAGGTTGAGACAGCGGAGCATGTCCTTCTATTTTGCCCTATGTATAGTGCGGACAGATCTAGGTTACTGTCTCTTCCTGAAATCGTCCCTTCTGGTCCTGATGGCTGTGATTTGTTTGTGCATTGCCTTGGGGATGTCTCCTCGTACATCACCTCTCAGGTTTCCAGGTTTTTCTTGAGAGCTGTGACCATTAGAGGAGAGAGCTGTAACCTCTCTTAGTTGGGCTTTTGGTGACTGGCTGCTGTGTCTCTTTTGTACTGTTCGTGTTTTGGTCTGTGACTGTAAATAAAGTATTATTATAGATGCATTATATTTTATTCCTTATGGCAAAGTGATTTTGTTGTTAATGTGATATTTTGTTACCTAGTGACACTAGGAAGGAAGTGAATCATGTCACATTTGTGGCATGAAGAGCCTTTTCAAGATAAATCAAACATTTTGCGTGCCAAATATTTAGACCAGTGTTTCTCAACCTTGGCAACTTAAGATATGTGGATTTCTTGGCTGGATGAGAAATCCTGGGAGTTCATACATCTTAGAGTGGTCAATGTTGAGAAACACTGATTCCACATAATGTGTATAACATAAGCGGACAACCTAGTGGACCACCATTTAAATATGTGCCAGCAGTGTGCAGCAGTTGCCAAAAAAGCCAACCTCGTTCTAGGCTGCATAAACAGAGGGATAGAATCAAGATCACGTGAAGTGTTAATACCACTTTATAATGCCTTGGTAAGGCCACACTTGGAATACTGCATCCAGTTTTGGTCGCCATGATGTAAAAAAGATGTGGAGACTCTAGAAAGAGTGCAGAGAAGAGCAACAAAGATGTTTATGGGCCTGGAGGCTAAAACATATGAAGGTGATTACAACCCTTTGGTCTGATTACGCTCATGTGAAATTGTCCTGCTTTGAATGTTTTATCCATATTTCAGTCAGCTTCCACTGATTATCTATACCAGGGGTGTCAAACTCAAGGCTCACAGGGTACTTAAATCTGGCCTGCTGGGCCGGCCTGGAAATATCAAAAGACCCACCTGGGGTGCCACTGCTGGCCAAAATGCAGCCTATTTTTGACTCCTACAGCATTCTGCTGGTTGAAAATGGGTCATGCGGAGGCCCTGTGATCCCCCCGCACAGCCCATTTTTGACCTCCCCAGCTTCCAGCAGCACTCTGCTGGCAGAGGATTAGATTAGATTGGACTGGATTACAATTACCATATTTTTTGGAGTATTTTCCTCAAAAAAGAGGCTGAATATCTGGGTACGTCTTATACATTGAATACAGCCTCCCGAAGCCCTGCCCCCTTCACAAAAATGGCCGTGCATACCCTTATGGAGGCTTTAGGAGAGCTCCTAGGGGCTGCAGATGGCAGAAATGAGCAAAAAATTGTGCATTTTTTGCCCCCTCAGCCCCCAGCAACACTCTATAAGCCTCCATAAGGCTATGCATGCAATTTGTTTGATAAAAAATGGGTCAATTTTAGCAAAAAACAGACTGTTTTTTGCTTATTTTTGCCCCCACCCCCCACCCCCATGAGCACTCTGCAAGCCCCCCCCCCAAGACTATTCATGCCTTTTATTTGAAAATAAACCGGCCCGTTTTTGCAAAAATTGGGCTGTTTTGGGGAGGTTTGCAGAGTGCAAAAACTTTATTTTTCCTTTTGGAAAGCTCTTTAGTTAGAGTGATTGATGAGAATTACATTGATCAAGTGCTGTGCCAGCAGAAACAGTCTTAGGTGCTGCAGGTTGTCAGCGATTTCCTTCTCCAGCACATGGATAAATACACCTGGAGACATCTACCTACCTACCTATCTACCTACCTACCTACCTACCTTCTCTCTCTCTCTCTCTCTCTCTCTCTCTCTCTCTCTCTCTCTCTCTCTCCCTCTCTCTCCCTACCTACTCTCTCTCCCTCCTTCCCTACCTACTGTATTTCTCTCTCTCTCTCTCCCTATCCCTCTACCTACATACCTACCTACTCTTTCTCTCCCTACCTATCTACTGTATTTCTCTTTCTCTCTCTCCCTTTATCTACCTACCTACCTACCTACCTACTACCTACCTACCTACAGTACCTACCTACCCACTGTATTTCTCTCTCTTTTTCTCCCTCTCTATCCCTCTATCTACCTACCTATTTCTTTTTAGTTGCTTCTTCAAAACCTTGGTGCGACTTATACTCCCGTGCGTCTTATACTCCAAAAAATATGGTATGTGGCCTCAAGTAAGTGCCTGATCTTGATAGAAAACAAGTAACATCCTATGTTAATACTACAGCTTAATGCCAGATGTTAAAAATGTAACTCCATTTAATCTACAATCAACAATTCATCATAGACAGATGTTTCTATTTACTATCCTGGAAATGTATCTCTACTGTTAGATCTTGTATTATTGTGTTATTTATGTTATTTTTTTTATTATTAGTTGAATAATAAAAATACAACAGCATAAATAGCTTTTCTGCCTGGAAAAGCAATTTATTATTAAACAATGGGGTATAAATTTAAAAATAAAAAGTAGAGTATGAATAATAAGTAATAAATATTTCCCAGTAATATCTGGTAGAAGAGACAAGAAAAGATTATAGTCAAAAACTGTGGAAAGAAAAAAGGGGAAAAATGCATTTTGAGCCTGTGTCAAATGCCCACCTTGGCAACGCCAACCATGCACCCCCATCTCCCCTGGCCCTCCAAGGTCAAACACAACCCTGATGTGGCACTCATTAAATTGAGTTTGACACCCCTGATCTATACACTTATTTTAGTTATTATCTATAAACCTCAGAATGATCCAATTTTAGGAGCTACATATAGAGTCTCTACATACACCAATTAAATCAGTTCTTCTCAGAAGAATAGGTAAAAGGGATATGTCATTTTCTGGCTGAACTTGCCTGGTCTTGCAAAATCTAAACAGGAAATCCTAAGTCTATTATCTAGCTTGGGAAGACAAAATACTGCAGAAGGTTCTATCAAATCACTTCTTTTCTGTTACTAAGAAATTGTTGAACTCAAGCAGGTCTTCACTTTTCATAGAAATTGACTGATTCAGATGAATGGGGTAATTCTGAAATACAATTCCTGTTTGCACTGAGCACTGGCATACAAAATAGACCAATGGATCATAATACTCTATTTATAAGTGTCATTTATATTTGCCATTTGGAACTAAAGAAGACCCTCCAAAATGCATTCCCCTTTTTGACAGGCGAAACAATCAAGAAAAAGAGATGCTGTTCCATTCAGCTATTCTTTGCCTTTCAGATAATGTTCTCATCTATGTTCACTAGAAAATAAATTCTTATATTTGAGCATTTACATATCAATACTCTGTTACAACCATCTGTTTAGTATGCTGAAGTTAACACTGCTCACTTCAGCAGAGAAACCATTCTTCATTGCAGTTTTATTCTCGGAGGACTTAGATTGATTCTTGCCATTGAAACAAATGGATATGCACAAAGTGTTAATTTATGAATATCATGGGGATACACTTGTTCAATTTATTAAATTTATATCTTGCTTTTTATTTAGGAGCCTAAAGAAGTGTAAATTTCCTCTCCTATTTCCCTGCAACAACAATATTGTGAGATAGGTTGTGTTGAGAGAGAATGACTGATGCCAAGTCACCAAGTAACCAAGTGGCAGGGACGTGCGGTCAGGGAAGGCAGGGGAGGCAGAGCCTCACCTCTCATCATGAAATAATATATAGTATATAATAATAATATGTATTTCCTCCCATCCCTTTTACATAGCTCCCGCTAAGCTCCGGTAAGGAGAAGAGCCTTTGGGGAATGAAGAGGAAGAGGAGGGAGGAGGAGGAGGAAGAGGTGCGTGCACGGTGCCAGCTAGGCAACCGGCAGAGGCAGGAGGGTTCTCGGAAGCGCCAATAACCTTCCTGCCTCCGCTGTACTTTGCGTGCTCCTCGTGACTGCAATAGATGTCCAGAAGTGGCAGGGGCTGTTGGGCTGGAAACCCAAACCCCATTAGCCACAAAAGCCGCTTCTGGACATATATTGCAGTCGTGAGGAGCGCGCGAAGTCCAGCAGAGGCTTGAAGGTTCTCGTCGTTCCCCAGTCGCTTTTGTGGCTTCATCATCAAGACGAAGTCCGGGAGCGCCGACAACATTTCTGCCTCCGCTGGACTTCGTCTTGATGATGTCGCCGCAGCTGCCAGATGCGGACGGACGGAGGTAGCCAGAGTGGCGCCGAGACAGTCCGGTGGACAAGCGACCGAGGATCAGGCTGCCTGATCCTCCATCGCTCGCTCGCTCGCTCGCTCTTTCGTCCACCCGGACCGACTTGGCGTCGCTCTGGCTACCTCCGGCCGGCCGTGCCCAGCAGCTGCGGCGACGTCATCAAGACGAAGTGGCTTGGAGGTGAAGTGCTTTTCAGTGCTTTTCTGTGCGTCTGGCGTTTAGGTAGATAGCCGGATGTCCTAAACGCCAGACACACAGAAAAGCACTGAAAAGCAGCTGCTGTTGGGGACCGCAGAGCACGAGCCGGTGGAGCGCGCTCAGGAAAGCAGGGAATGGGATCACGTGTTCTGGAGGCTGAGGCAGCCTCAGCCTCCAGCACACGTGGTCCCATTCCCTGCCTTCCTGATGATGTCACCAGCCTCACCAGCCATAAACCTCACCGCACGTCACTGATTTGTGGTCAGTGCTGGTAAAGTTTCTGTTGCCATAAATAATTTCAGCCTAAATTCTCAACATATCAATACATTTGAAGACCCCTTTCCAAATTAGCTTTACAAAGGATTTTTAGTGTGGTACAATTTATTTATGATATATAACTGATGAAATACATACATACATACATACATACATACATACATACATACATACATCACTCACATGGAGTCATCTGCATGCAAGTTGGGCAGCTGTATAATTGTATTATATACAGTTATTTAATAACAAATAAAACAATATCAAGGTAATGAAATCCTTGTGTAACTCATATTAAATAATGGCTGTTTACAGAACAGAGCTGGAAAGACCTTGGAGTGCCCTGCTCAAGCAGGAAACAATACCATTTCAGACAGTGGCTGTCTTAAAAATCTCCAGTGACCAAACACTAACAACTTCTGAAATAAAGCTTTTCCACTAGTTAATTTGTCACTGTTTGGAAGTTTCTCCTTAATTCTAGGTTGATTCTCTCCTTGATTAGTTTCCATCCATTGTTTCCTGTCTTGCCTTCTAATGCTTTGATCCCAGGGGTGAGTTCCTGCCAGTTCTAACCTCTTCCATGGAAGAGATTCCACAAATCTACGTGCTGTTTAGAATCGGTTCCAGCTCCCTCCCCCCACCCGTCCACACCACACTTGCCCCGCCCACCGCTCACTGATTGGCTGGCTCACCAATTGCCCTGCCCACCTCTAAGAGTCCTATCTAAATCTTAAAGTCTTAAAGCTGTGAAGTTTGAACATCCCTGGGGTTTTTTTCTAAAGGGTTAGGGGTGCAAGGATCTTGTAACTTGACAGCTTTAAGACTTGCACACTTCAATGCCAGAGTTCCTGAGCCAACATGACTGGAGGAGGAATTCTGGGAGTTGAAGTCCACAAGTCTTAAAGCTGTCAAATTTGAACATCCCTGGGTTTTTTTTTTCTAAAGGGTTAGGAGTACAAGGGTCTTGTAAATTGACAGCTTTAAGACTTGCGTGCTTCAAATGCCAGAGTTTCTGAGCCAACATTTTGGTTACTAAGCAAGAGCGTTGTTAAGTGAGTTTCACCACATTTTACAAGTTGCCCACACCCACCCAGTCACATGACTGCCAAGCCACTCCCACTCGGTCACATGGCTGGCAAGCCACTCCCACCCGGTCACATGGCTGGCAAGCCACTCCCACAAAGCAGGCCACACCTACAGAAGAGGTTCTAAAAATTTTTGAAACCCACCACTGTTAGATCCCCTCTTTTTTGTGGCAGTCCCTCAAATATTGAAACACTGCTATCATGTCACCCTTAGCCCTTCTTTTTTCTAGACTAGCCATATTTAATCCCTGCAACCATTCTTGATTCACTTTAGTGTTTAATACCTGTTTTAATGAAACCCAGCATTTATAAGCTTGTAAGTTGGCTTTTTATAGCACTTCTCTTAGCATGGTTCTTTCTCTAAATATGTATTTTAATACTTTAATTATAATATTTTTTTTATTTTTTATGAAAAATCCTTTTAAGAATAAAATTAATATTCACTATTATTATCTTTCATCTTTGGGAATTATTCCCAAGATAATTATGTTGGCATTGAATGTATTTAAATTTCTATTAAACTTTTTATAGTTATCAACCATGTTTATCTTAAAAGATGACAATTGTAGCTAATGAAACAAGTTGAACAAAAGAAGTCACATTAATAATCATGCTTGTTAATGAATGGATGGATGTAATTTGCCATAATAAAATGGAGACAGATAGATAAAACAAACCAAAAAGTCAGAGGTATGGTTTATTTGTAACACAGCAAATATAAAGATAGTATTTTCTGTAGATCAGATAAATATTTATTTGTATTTATTTATACAGTTTATATAGCCACCCATCTCACCAGAAGTGATTCTGGAGAGTGCACAACAATCAATTTATGTTACTTGAAGTGTAAAAAGTATAGCTTTATCTTTGATGATGCTCTGTGTTCATTATACAATGTTTACTGGGCTGCATAAATGATATACTGTTAGGGCTGAATTTTAGATTTAGTGATACCTTAAGCTCGGGGTGGCGAACCTATGGCATGCATGCCAGAGGTGGCACACGGAGCCATTTGTCAGGGCACAAGAGGCGTTGCCCTGTCATCTGGCCAGCAAGCATGTGCACGCTGGCCAGCTGACTTCAGCCTTCTTTTGAGGCCATTTTTCACCCTCCCCAGGCTCCAGAGGCTTTATAGGAACCTGGGGGAGGGCAAAAACAGCCTCCCCCCGAGGCCCTCTGAAGGGTCCCTGAAGGCTCCGGAGGACTAAAAACGGCCCTATGGACAAACTGGAAGTGACTTCCAGTTTGCTCGTAAGGTCGTTTTTTGCCCTCCAGAGCCTTCAGGGTAGCCTCCAGAAGGCCCCTGAAGGCTCTGGAGTGCTAAAACTGGCCCTCTGAGCAAACTGGAAGTCCTTTCCCGAACTTCTGGTTTGCCCATAGGGCCGGATTTTTTGCACTACGGAGGCTTCAGGGAAGCTCCTGAAGCCTCCGGAGGGCCTCTGGAGGGCCTCCTGGGGGATGTGGGAGGCTGTTTACGCCCTCCCCAAGCTCCTATAAAGCCTCTGGAGCCTGGGGAGGTCGAAAAAAGCATACAAAAAATGGGGGGGGAGCACTGGTCATGCACGCATGCGTGCTGGGGTCATGCACATTGCATTATGGGTCTGGCATGCCCGTGCATGACCCCCTGCACTTTCCTAGCTTTTGGCACCCGAGCCAAAAAAGGTCCGCCATCACTGCCTTAAGCTATGGCAAAGCTATGGTAGATTCTATTTGGCAAGCCCTAATAGGGAATAAAGTTTTATAACAGTTGGACTTGGTAAAAAATATCACCAAGATGCATAACAAACCTGTGTTGGCTCACAAAATTTTTTATTTGAATAGAAGGTATAAATGAACGCAGACACAAGGCGTATCTTAATTAATGAGGATCATGTGAATCATATTGGGCAGTTTAATTCATGGAGATTTTCGAATATTAAAGTCTAATAAAAGCGTAAACAAAAAGACAGTTTGCAAAGGTCTTTCAGTCTGTGAGGCTGTAAGCAATAACTTGTTTAGCCTATGCCTAAAGCCCTTCACCATCATTAGTCAATCAGAAGAAAGACACAGAGCTGATCTGTCCCTTCTGCCCACTTCACTTTGGGAAATGTGGATTCTTTGCATGTTTTGTGCAAACCTATATGTTGCTTTACTACGGCAAAGCAAACCAAGCCTTAAAATAAGGATCTACAAAATGCACTTCAGAGTGGGGGTGGGATTCTACTGATTTGAACTGGTTCGGGCGAACGGGTAGCTCTGAAGATCAGCTGGGAGAGAACCGGTTCTAGCAAGCGGGCCCATCCACCCACCCTTGTGCTTTACCTACCTTCATTTTCTCAGCTGAATCATGCAGAAGAGTGGATTGCTGTGCCTCAACTATTTTCCTTCCCAAACTGTAATCCGGAAGATAAGTCTTTTCTAAATTGTGCATGCGTGCGCTGCATGCTTCAGGTGCATGCTCAGTGAACCGGTTGTTAAACTGGTAGGATCCCACCCCTGCTTCAAAGGGATCAAAACCCCATGGACATGAAGCTCTGCCTCGCTCCACAAACTGTTGTTTCTTTTTCCTAGTTAGCAAAACTGGTGGATCTGTTTAAGCTGTTTCGGTACATGAGACAGAAGAGTTGAAAGGTGTCACTTTATGGCACTCTTGCCTGTGGCTTAGCTTCTTTTATGAACCTCACTAAATGGGGTTCATTCAATAAATCATGATTAAATACAATATCTTAGTGTGATGTCTGAACTGTTTAAAAAACTTGAAGGATGCTGCCAAGTGTGCCTGGGAATAAAAAATATATAAAAATAAAAAATATAACCGTAAAAATAAATAACAATTTACTGCTGTTTCATAATATCACAAGAGATACATTTCCTAGTAACCTTTTCATAAGATTTTTATCCTTAGAAGAAAGAGAGATTTTAAAAGGCTGCTGAAAGAGCATTGATCCTGGAACATGTTGTGGTATCTCAGTTCCACTAACTATTATATATAGAAAAAAAAAAAAAAACAGTGTTGGGTAAAAATCAATGGTTGAATAGGAAATTAATTCATGTTTGTTTGTTAACTATAGTGCATACTTCCCTTATCCAACATGCTGATTTTTTTTAATCTTTAAAAAAATGATGACATGCTATGGCTTCATTAAATCAATAAACAAATTCAGCTTCTGATATCTTATTAGCATTTCCAATTTAGAATACACAAATTGCCTTTCACTAAGGTCACTGTGAGGACTCATTGAGTGCATAAGCTAATTATGTGAGCAAAACGTTAATATTTTGACAGATAAGATAGAGCCATAAACATGTGGAGTGCATAAAGTTACAAATTGATCATATTAGCATTTTTGCCACCAGAATGCCAGGTGCATGGGCAACCACGAATAAAGCTGTCTGAAATATCAGAAAGCGTCCTTTTGCATCTGCTGGAGAAAGGTTTCCCTTACTCCCAATGAGATCAATGTAGCACTCGGTGCAATGGATAAAAAATTAGTTAGGCTTCAGGAAGGATTCCATAAAATGTTTAGCAAATTAATGTTATAAATCCTAAGTCCTCTTTGAAATAAAGCAGTACATAGCTCAGAAAAGAATAGCATAGTGATTAAGTCTTCTAATTCGCTTAATACTTAAGCAGGGAAGCTTTGAACTATATATACTGCCTTAACCGCTAATAGGTTTGAAGTGTAACCATATATGTAATTTCTAATTACCTTTCCAAATATCTAATTAAAGTTCTCTATCATTGCTCAGAGTGAAAAAAGAGTTACAGTAAGTGACTTTTAGTTTGTGAATGACTAATAAAAAAGGTGCAGAGTTAAATTGCAACACTGGGCCCAAGATGCTTCTTTTTCTCTTCCAATACTCTTTCTTATGATTGTTCAGAAAAGGGGAGATAAATGTTTTATTTGTGGTACTGGTTTCCTTCCTGAAACTTGTCCTCCAAGGCCAGATCATACCATGGATGGAAAAGGAGAGTGGGATAGAGTTACATGGAATGAAGCATCTCGTAATAGGACAAATACAAACTATTTTTGGCCAAGGGTTCTGTCATAGGCAGTCCTAGATTCCAGTAATATTTAGGTCCTCCTATTGCAGAGCTCTCTTTCTTAATAATAGATATTCTGATCTGTTAAAACAGAAGTAAAATTGAAACAAGGCCCATTTCATCCACAAGCTATAATGCTCTTCATTTTCAAATCATATCTCCCATAATATATTTGTCTGACTATTAACTATGGATAGGGTCATGTTAATAGAGACTGTCAACTCCTATGCTTCCTGTCCAACCAATATACACTGGCAGAGATGAGACACTCTGGTTTCCTTTAATTTGAGTGTGCAATCTGTTAGAACCCAGGAAACGTGCCTTGTCTTTCTATGGTGCCTGCCCTCTACAATGAGGTTCCCCTTGGAATCCATTGGCTCCCATCCTACTGGCATTCCATAAGATCCTGAAGACCTGGTTATTCTCCCAGGTCTTCAAATGAGATGGATAGTTGTTTGTTTGTTTGTTTACTTTGCCTTCAAGTCAGCCTTGCCTTCCTGGAGAAGTCCCCACAATTTTCTTGGCAAGGTTTTTTAGAAGTAGCTTGCCATTGCCTTCTTTCTAGAGCTGACCCAAGGTCACCTGGTTGACTTTGTGCTTAAAAATGGGACTAGAATTCACAGTTTCCTAGTTTCTAGCCCAGAGTCTTAACTGCTACACAAAACACACTTTCTTACATCTCAGTACATATTCTCAATAGTATGACCTTATTTCCACAAATTTACTGCTTTTAATTGACAGCTGATACAGCTTTAAAAACAAACAAACAAAACAAAACAAACCAACATCTGACTGCTTTAAACAGTAATATAAATTTATATGGCTTTACGGAATGTGAATATCAAGGTAGATATAAAAGTATAAATAATGAAATGGGATATATATTTTAAAGACATTGTACAAGGTGAAAAAAGCATTTTGTTTAATTTAATATTAATGTACTGTTGTATTAAATAATAAAATATTTAAGGATGCATTTAACAGCCTATACAATATGACTGAATACTTTAATATTTACAGAAAAAGTAAAAATAAAAAATAGTTTGAATGAAATATCAATTGAACAGTGATCATAATAATTTAAACAGAAACTTATATCTAGGCTGGGAAATATTGGTCTTTCTGATTAAGTGGATGAGAACAGAAAATTTCAGATGTATTTCATAGAAGTGACAAAACAATGACAAATAGAAAAGAGGACTAGAATAGTACTGTAATTATATATCACTAAAAAAAAATCTCATCTGTTTGGCGTTATATGCAAAGTAGCATTTAAGTCTTTGGGGATAAATAGATTTATTTTTTTGAAAAAAGTTTTATACGCATTTTTTTCATTCATTTGTCATTTGTTCTGCATATTTTCCATAACTTGTTAAATATAAATTTTCCTTATCACGCTGTTCGTAATGAAATGTAATGCCTGAAGTCAGGATTTGTTTATTTCTGTATGGATTCTTCGGTCATGCAAATTTCCTTAGGTAACTCTTTAAAAAAAGCCAAAATACACTTCAATATACAACTTTCAAAAACATGCCTTTCATCCCCCCGCAAAATTATCTTACAAGTGATTTGTTTGTATAAGTTCTTTTCTAATTAAAAAAAACTGATACTAATGGATTCTATTCATTGCTATCATTTTTACCATGCTGAATGTAGAAAAGATGTGAAGACTCTAGAAAGAGTGCAGAGAAGAGCAATAAAGATGATTAGGGGACTGGAGACTAAAACATATGAAGAACGGTTGCAGGAACTGGGTATGTCTAGTTTAATAGAAAGAAGGACTAGGAGAGACATGATAGCAATGTTCGAATTATCTCAGGGGTTGCCACAAAGAAGAGGGAGTCAAACTATTCTCCAAGGCTCTGAGGGTAGAACAAGAAGCAATGGGTGGAAACTAATCAAGGAGAGAAGCAACTTAGAACTGAGGAGAAACTTCCTGACAGTTAGAACAATTAATCAGTGGAACAGCTTGCCTCCAGAAGTTGTGAATGCCCCAACACTGGAAGTCTTTAAGAAGATGTTGGATAGCCATTTGTCTGAAACGGTATAGGGTTTCCTGCCTAGGCAGGGGGTTGGACTAGAAGACCTCCAAGGTCCCTTCCAACTCTGCTATTGTATTGTATTGTATTGTATTGTATTGTATTGTATTGCATTGAATCTGTTTTCCTGTCTCTCACAAATTCACCACGGCAGATTTGTTTTTAAAAAAATATATTCATATTCTGGCATGATTATCTCAGTGGGCAATGCAAAGTCATAGCTAGTGAAGCAGCATACTGTACAGCAAAAAGAAATAACAATAGTGATGCTCAGAGCTGATTCGACAGTAAATATACCAAGATATTACGGACACTTACTAATTAATTTACTGCATGCTGAAACTGAACAGAATAAAAAATGACAAATTTATAGGAGGAAATGCTCAGAACAGAACAAAAGATTTCCAGAAATTATTTCTAGATATGGCTAGAAAGACTAATAATTGCAATGCCGGATAAATATTCCCACTTTTTTGGTGCTGAAAGATACCTTTCTAAACCCCCAAAAAATGTTGCAAAAGTTTCAGGACTACTGGGGCCTATATGCATGATGACAATAATTACGATGTTGCTATATTACTTTTTATAGGGCAGGACTCCCCAGTCTCTGGACTATGGACTAGTACCAGTCCACAGTCCATTAAGAACCGGATCATGCAAGCAAGCAAAACTTCATCTGAGCATGTATGGGATCTAGGTAGCACGCAAAACCATGCCTCCCTCGGTCTGTGAATTCCCCCCCCCCCCATGAAATCAGTCCTGGTGGCCAAAAGGTTGGGAGTGGTGCTATAGGGCATTTTAAAAAATCAATTCATAAATCAACTATTGAGAGCAAATGAGATCACCTTGTCAGAGAGAGTGTGCAAGAATCTTTACCTAGGTGCAGAGGGGCTAATACATCTTTTTTTAAGTCCTGGGAAACAATAAAATTTAGAAGTGGCTCAGCATAAGATCTCCCTTATTCATTGTATAGAACAGTGATGGCGAACCTTTTTTGGCTCGCGTGCCACAAGTGGGGGGAGCGCAGGGGGGTTGAGTGCGGGCGTGCCGCACCCATAATGCAACGCGCAACCCCCCCCAGTGCGCATGCGCACACAACACGTGACCCCCCCATTTTTACATTTTTTTTTGCCCTCCCCAGGCTCCAGGGGCTTTATAAGAGCCTGGGGAGGGTGAAAAGAGCCTCCCCCGACCCCCCAGAGGCCCTCCGGAGGCTTCAGGGACTGCCCGGAGGCTTCCCTGAAGCCTTCGGAGCCCTTAAAACCACCCTCTGAGCAAACCGGAAGTGACTTCCGGTTTGCTCAGAGGGTGGTTTTAAGCGTTCCGAAGGCTTCAGGGACGGTCCCTGAAGCCTCCGGGGGGAGGAGGCTCTTTTCACCCTCCCCAGGCTCCTATAAAGCCTCTGGAGCCTGAGGAAGGTGAAAAATAGCTTTTAAAAAGGTGAACTCAGCTGGCCAGCGCGCGCATGCGCACTCGCCAGCTGACAGGGCAGCGCCTTGCGTGCCCTGACAAATGGCTCCGTGTGCCACTTGTGGCACGCGTGCCATAGGTTCGCCATCACAGGTATAGAAGAAGACAGGGAAGATAGCACAATTAGACTTGCAATCTCGTGTTATAATCTGTTTCAACAAAGTCTAGTTTTAGTATTCATGTGAGGTTGATTTTCTGGTCTGATATCACTTTAGTGGTCAATAGTTTATGGAGAACAAAGTGAGCACTCTGGCCTCGAGAATTAGCGTATGTCAAACAAACAAAAATCATCCAGTAAATATAATTGTTGTGATAACAGATCTCACAGTTCTCAGTAAGAGTAGTTTCAATTCAAGTAGCCTTTCAAAGCATTTCACTGAAACAAGCAGCCTTCCATTTCCAAATGTCAGAGATGAATGGTTGTATAATATTGTATGCAACCATTGCTTGCATATTTTACCAACAAGTAAGACTTCTAGTGGATGCACATAAAATGCACAGAAGCTCTGTAATTGCAGTGGATTAGCACTGCTCCCCCACCCTATTCCCAATGCTTCCACAAGACTGAATACCTTGGTGCATAGCAAAGGATGAGAACTGTGATGAGAAAGCACACCTTACTGTATCAAATCAAAGCACTATACTGAAAGGTAGCAGTGCTTCTTTGTACATCCCTCCAAAGTAGGCATATGGCTGTATAGCTTGAAAGACCACTTATTTGCTACCCAGGCATTTGCACCATTTTCTTTCTACTAGAGTTTTTACCATTTCTTTATTTCCCAATATCTGTCAACTCATAGTTATATTGTCTTTTGTAGCCATTTTGCAACCTCTTAAATCTGTTGTCCACAGCAAATCTACTTTTTGAATTCCACCTCCATTATTAGGCAATAGCTTTCCTTTAAAATGCAGCAAAATAACAACCTTGTGTTCAGATGATGGAATATATATACATATGTATGTATGTATGTATGTATGTATGTATGTATGTATGTATGTATGTGTTACAACCTCTAGTATGCCCAAATAAGGGTATGGCTAGCTGATGAGAGCTAAACAGCTTGAAATAGATCTACACTAGTCTCCCTTTATTTATTTATCAGCACAAATACAACACAAATATAAATGTGTGTATTTGTGTTACAACCCCTGGTATGCCCAAATATGGGAGGAAGCTCACTACTCCCTCTTTCTGTCCTTCGGCTCATTACAGAAAACCATCCAGGCAGAAAACCATATTTTTATTTTTAATGTTGCCTTTTTATATTTGTGTTGTATTTGTGCTGATAAATAAATAAAGGGAGACTAGTATAGATCTTTTTCAAGCTATTTAGCTCTCATCAGCTAGCCATACCCTTACTGGGATAAGAACCTGGGCTGTATTACATATTAGGCAGGAGTCTTAACCACTAAGCCACAGGCTCTCCTCCTTATCAGCTGATCCAGGGAAATAGGTATGTATTTGTCCGAAGGACAGAAAGAGGGAGTATTGAGCTTCCTCCCATATTGTCTCCTACATGCTTAGATGCAACCACATAAAAATAAGGAACTATAATGAAAATGTCAAGTCACCTTTAATTACAGGGGTGTGAATAACATTAAAATAACAAGCTCATGTGGATGTTCATTGTGTTTCATTGATGCATGCTTCATTTTGTATGAAAACTATAATTTTCAAATTTTACTCTGCATATGATACAGATTTTCATTACCATTTATCTCCTCTTTTTCTTTCCACATACTAGTAATCCATCCAATCAATGTCCCAAAGGTGCTTTCTTTCAAAGAAGAACGCTCTGTCAGAAACAGGGTAATAACCTCAGGACTTCGAGGAATATAAACCCTTCCATTCTCCACCATTCAATCAGAACTGAAGAAGCTTCTTGGATGAGAAACGAAACATCTTCAAACAAAACAAAAAAAGTCCAGTTGCCTTTTGAACGAAATTGTGACCAGGATGATTGAGAATCTCCATAGACATCCCATGAATGGGACACACCACTAATAATCCATTGTTATTAAAGTTGCTATGATTGGGAAACACTGGTGTAGACACCTCATGGCATCCTAATATCTTTTCCAAGGCTTTCATTGCTGCTCTACCAAGTGATGATCTGTGGTATAATTCTTGATTGCTGCTTTGTTTACTGTTGATGATTGATCTTCTTTGCCAATGGTAACTTAAAACCTTGGTAGAAAGTATGATTCAGTTCTGAACTATTCTCAATCAATCAATCAATCAATCAAATTTTATTTGATTAGCCGCAACCCTCTCCCGAAGGACTCGGGGCGGCGTACAATCAAAAAGATAAAATACACATAGGACACACATACATACGAAAAAACAAGGACAATTACATTTGTGCATGGAGGAGAGTAGACCTGCAAGTGAAAGACAATAAACACAGCTAAAAACACAGTTAAAACACAGTTTAAAATCCCCTAAATAAAATTACTGAATTAAAAACCCCTCAGGAGCGTAACGAAGTTATGGTTGGGCCAGGCCAGATATTTGAAAAAGGTGGGTCTTGAGCTTAACACGGAAGGAGCGGAGGTCTGTAGTGGTCCTAATATCCGGGGGGAGGTCATTCCACAGGGCTGGGCCCGCCACAGAGAAGGCTCTGCTCCTAGGCGCCGCCCCATGGCATTGTCTAGTGGACGGCACCTGGAGAAGTCCCTCTCTGTGCGAGCGAATAGGTCGTAGGGATGTATGGGGCAGTTCTCAATTTATGATAAACTTAAAATGCCACCTAGATTTCCCTGGTCATATCTCCCTTGATTCTTTGGTTGCTATCAATGAAGTGTTCTTTCAGCTGCTTATGGACAGTAGGATTAAGGAGTTTGATGGAGATCTAAAATTTGGACTTGTTGCTGCATTCCACTATATGTGGGATGCACATAATCACCCACAACCAGAAGTGTTAAAGTTTTAGCCTTCAGTTATTAAACTTATTTTGTTTATCTTGTCTGTGATTCAATTATTCATTAGTACTTCTTTGATCATCTTGCAAACCTAACCCTAGATGTTGAGCTAGTTCATAAAACACCAATCTATCAATAACTATAAAAAAGGTGAATGAATCTCTGCAGATTTTACTCCTCTAGCCATTGCTGGACTCTCTGTGTGTGTGTGTGTGTGTGTGTGTGTGTGTGTGTGTGTGTGTGTGTCTATTTCAAGGCCATTGAGCCAGCACTGACCAAAGACATTTCCACGGTCATGTGGCTAGCATGACATCATGGAGCCTTGTTATTTTCCTATCATGGTACCTATTTATCTACTCACATTTGCATGCTTTCAAACTGCTTGGTTGGCAGGAGCTGGGGCAAGGACAGGAGCTCACTCCATCATGTGCACTCTGCAATCCACACATAATTGATACCACCTAAGAAACACCACATAGGACAACTCCAATTACCAGTATCAATTCCTTCCTATACTTTAAAACTACTCATAATTGCTTTATTTTGGCAAAGTTCCAAATGTTTATGATCCAAACTTTTGATCTAAAATTTGTTTCCATAAATGTGCTGCTGAAATCTTGTACACCCAAAACAATAGCTAGCACTCTTTTGCTGTGCATTAATCATAACTTTAGACTTACATGTCTTTGCAAATCCTTTTTTAGGCAATAGTGCACCTAAACCAGATACTGCTGCTAAAATGCTTTTAAATTATTTAATGGACTTTTGGGTAAAGGCAAATTCCATCTGCTGAAATAGCAATTAAAGGACTTGTTACAGTAGTCATTCCTGGAACAAGTTGTGACAAATAATTAGGCATAACACTGCTTAGTGTTTAGTTTTGTTCTATGGGCTTGGTGTGCTAACAATGATTTCAATCTTTGTGTTATTATTTCACATTACCACCTGACATCAGTATATGAATGAAATACTCCAATTTGTTTACTGATTATCAAAATAAATAAATCCATTCAACTTTTCCTTTTTATTCAGTCCAATAAAAAATTCTGAAGGACTCTCATGGAATGCATGTAACGCTTTATTGTAATTTTTTGTTACAACAGTTTAAAATGATTTAGTCTTCCATATTTTTTAAATTTTCTATTAACAGTTGTGCCTGTTTTTTTTTTAATATGACAAACTCCTGCTCCCAATCTCTGGTCATTGGCAGTCATCTGATGGCTGTGAGTTAACTTTAGTGGAGGCTTCCTTTTCATTCCTCTAAATATCAATTTCCTTATCAGCATTTGCAGTCTTTTAATGGAATTGCAAATAGCTCCTCAGTTCCACAAACATCAACAGTTTATTCCAATGATAAATCATTTATCTTTGTCTTACTGTTTCTGATCTTATTCCATATATTACACAGTCCTTAATTAAAAAGTCACATAATTGTCTAAAGTTACAAGAGTGCACTAAAAGTTTTAATTCTGTTATGTGTTACAACTCAAGTCCTTCTAGGGGTGACATGATAGCAGTATTCCAGTATTTGAGGGGCTGCTACAAAGAAGAGGTCATCTTATTTTCCAAAGCACTAGAAGGCCAGGCAAGAAACAATGGATGGAAACTAATCAAGGAGAGAAGCACCCTGGAGAGATCACTTCCAGTTTCAGAAGGCGACAGACGTTGGTCCGCTGTTCGCTTCTCTGGTGGGCTCCTTTTAGGTCTTGGAGGGACCACCTGCCATAGAGCGGCTTGCTGGAACCCCCTGGATAGGCGGCAGGGAGGGTCTCCAGTTTCACCTCAGGAGCTGGGAAGTGTAGGGGGTGCATAGCAGCACCTTTGCTGAATGGATTCCAGAAGGAAAGAGTTAACTACATGCAGCGGCTGAAGTGCTGGAGGTGAGAAGTTCACTCCAATCTCCTTAACTGCTTTTAACTGATGAGCAGTGGCTTTTTTGTAAGTTGTGGATTCAATCTGTTTGAAATAGGAAGATTGGAGGGGGGTTGCTTTTTTTCTTCTACCCCTCTCAGGCAAAGCGGCATTTGGACTGTCTCTCAATCTCAGAATGGAGATAGAGAGCAAAAAGTTGAATTAGCCATTTGAACTAACTATGTGAAAAGATTTATATCATAACTGTAAGAGCTGATTGCTGAGTTGTTTTGAAAGCTTTATGGAAGTTTTTAATGTTCTGCTCCTGATTCCAAGGGGGAGCCAAGATGGCCTGCTTCCGTCTTCTTCTTCGCACTTATAAATGAAATCTGCCTTTTGAAACTACCTTTGAATAAAGTATGGCTTTATATTATCCCCCACCCCCACCCCGAAGGACTCTTGGAGCCTCTCCTGTAACGTGGTCTTTCTGGATTTGGATTATTTGGTTTCTTTTCTCTTTTTTTTGAGTGACTTCTGGCTTGGAACTGTGACAGAGGGTTAATTTTCACTTTTGGATTTGCCTGTGTTCTCGGACTCCCTCGGCTGCTCGCTTCACAGATGCCATTTCTTTTGCAAAAGATTTATACTCTTTCTGAACTTAGACAATGGGGCCCAGAACACCACCTACAGGCAAAGCAGCCTCGGCACCGACTTCTTCTACATCCAGTCCAACGATTCAACAGACAAACATTTCATCATTTTCACAAGAAAGGACTGGAGAGAGTTCAAAAAATTTATCTGTTACTCAAATGTTTCAGGCTCTTATGCAGGGACAAAATGAGTTGAAAAAGGAAGTAGCAGATTTTGAAGAAGAGCTTAAAAGTGTGCAGCAACAAATAACAGAAAATAAACAGAGAATTGATGTGCTGGAGGAGGGTGCGGTTGGGCTAGGGGAAGAGGTTAAGGCAGTCCAGAAGGGGAATATAGAATTGGAAAATTTTATGGCAAAGATAGAACTTGAAAGAATGTCCTTCCTTCTCAGATTCCAGAACCTACCGAAGACGGAAGATGAAGATCTTAAGGATATTATGAGTACAATTTTAGCAGAATATATTAAAAGAGATAAAGAACAGTTGTGGTGGGATATGGATCTGGTTTAGAGGATTAATTCAGCCTATGCCAGAACACATAATGTTCCAAGGGAAGTACATGTTAAATTTCTTAGGAAGACCATGAGGGATGAGATTCAAGGGGCTCAGAGGGGGGGACCACTAAAATATAAAGATAAAGAAATTACCATTCTTGAGCAAATTCCGAAAAAAATAAGAGATAAGAGGAGGAAGTATTCCTCCTTATCAAAGAAATTATATAATAAGGGAATTTGGTTTAGATGGTTATTGCCAGAAGGAATGCTGATCTTCTGGAAAGGAAACAGAATTAGAATTAACACAGTTGTGGAGGCAGAGGCCTTCATTAAAAAAACATAGTGCCCTCCTAGAGGAGGGAAATATAAGAAGTAGTGAAAAAGATGACAATACACAAGACATGAAGGAGGGAGATGCTGTGGCTCTGCCTGGGGACAGGGGGGAGGGAACAATAATGGAAAGACTCAGGTCACAAAAATAAATATATCTGGAATATCATTCTAATTGTTGATATATTAGAAAGTGGCAAGAGATGATTGAACACATCGTTGATACAATGTATAATAAGATGCTGTTTCTGCTTATCTTTTATCTTTTTTTTCTGTAAAAGTTGTGAGAATTGGAGAGATTCCTACCTCTAGCATGATGGAGCTACCAAAAACTTTTTTGTATATCCACCTACCCTTTTCCCATAAATTTTAAAAACCAATAAAATTCTTTGAAAACAAAGGAGAGAAGCACCCTGGAATTAAGGAGAAATCCTTCCTCAGTGAGAAAATTAACCAGTGGAACAGCTTGCGTTCAGAAGTTGTGGGAATTTCATCACTGGAGGTTTTTAAGAAGGGACTGGACAGGCATTTGTCTGAAATTGTATAGGGTCTCCTGCTTGAACTGAGATTTGAACTAGAAGATCTTCACATTCCCTTCCAGCTCTATTCTAATGAATTGATTTAGTCACTTTCTCTTTGACTCTTAGTAAAAGATATATGCTTATCATGTGTAATATTCTTTTGTGATACACTATAACCATTTCACATTTATCAAACTATCCCAAATCATCTCTTCTCTTTCTCAGAATCCTCTTTATATGAGAATGTATTACCATTTTTGTTTCCTCCCACCTTGGTGCACTAGACAAATCAAAGCTGCTTGCAATTCTTCATTTTTTAATGTCTCCATTCACCACACCAGGCTTACTTTTCCATTTTTCCCACTATGCCAACATATTTCCAAACAACCTTAAATTGTTTGAAGGCTGTACTGATACATTACTACAGTAGGACCATTCGGATCTTCAATTGACTTCTAACACAATGTTGTGTTATCACAACATAAAAGGAAAAACCCAATACACGGCTAAGTTCGATAAGTAGGTGGAAAATTACATTAGAAATAGAAAGACATTCTCAAATGCGTATTGCTCCATATATTCTCTAGTTATATTCTTTTTACAAGTAATTCAATACATTACAACTCATAACAGCATGTAAGTCTTCCAGAATTCAGGAAAGAACATTCAAGCTGCACAGACATCTACATCCAGTAATTAACTGGCTGGAGTTGCATAAGTTTATTTCCATTTGAATGTGTTAAAGGCATGCCAGATTCTTTACAAAGCTTTTTTTCCGAGAGGCTTAAAATCCATTTTGGACGCACTTAATCCTTGTTTCTTTGTTTATTCTATTTCAATTCAAACTCTTTTCTTTGAGCCAAACCCATCCATGTTACTCTCATTGCTGAGTGCTTAATAAAGTAAATTCTATTTACATTATGAAGACATCATTTTGAGACTGGTTATTTCAGAAGAATTATAACCTTAACCCAGTGGTGGGATTCAATTTTTTTTCCTACCAGTTCTGTGGGCATGGCTTAGTGGGTGTGGTGTGACTTGGTGGGCATGGCTTGGTAGGCGTGGCAGGGGAAGAGTACTGTAAAATCTTCATTCCCTCCCCACTCTAGGGGAAGGTTACTGCAAAATCCCCATTTCCTCCCAATCAGCTGGGACTTGGAAGGCAGAGAATAGATGGGTGCAGCGCCATTCAGAGGTAGAATTTACCGAACTACTCAAAATTTCTGCTACCGGTTCTCCAGAACTGGCCAGAACCTGCTAAATACCATCTCTGCCTTAACCATTGAGCAACTGTTTGTTGGTTGCAAGGCTTAGAACACCCTTGTGCTTTGGGTCTTTCTCCTGGTTGAGGGGAGAAATGAAAGTTGAGATCCTGGTTGGATGCGGCCAGCCAGATGGGATGGTGGCACAGGTGCCCCTAAAGCAGATACTTCAGTTTACTTTTTCCCAGCCTAGTGAAATGAACATGCATGCAAATTATGCAGAGTCAGATGAGATTAGTGTCTAAAATAGCCATGCAGGGCATGGTTAAAGGCATTTTATCAATTTGAACATAGATGTTTTTGTATGTACACCTATATGTTCAAAAAATATCTCTTTCTAAGGTTTTGCACAGCCCTACACAACTAGTGTGTGGTTCTTATTCTGATTGTTTTGGTTTTTTTTTTGCTTTAGAGTATTTATGATCTTTTTCAATTTTTATAGAAAATAAAGTAAAAATTACTTCCATAAATAAAGTTAGAATACATTTGTATGCATATGTAGATAAGTTATTTTGCATCAACAACAAATCCATCTCTGCATACACAAAATCTGTTGTCTTTATTATTGTGAGAGCTGTCAGATTCAGTGTTCCATCAAAGCAGTATTTTTCTGCCAAACCCTCACATTAACACATCTTACTATTAATATATAGATGGATAAATAAATTATAACATTCATTCTGAGAAAGCATATAATTTCATTTCCAGTAGTAGAAACAAACTTTTTTTTAAAAATCCCTTTATTCCTCCTGCTAGAACATTCAAGCTACATTTTTATTTATTTATATTTTGCCTTTATTATTTACACAAATAATTCAAGACCTATACAGACTACCTTCCTCCTTCTATTTTCCCCACAGCAACCACTCTGCAAGATGAGTTGGGCTAAAAATGACTGACCAATTTGGAAGAATGCATTATGTTTTAAAATAATTTTTATTTATCTATGTATTTTTTACTGATTGATTTTATATAGCCAGTGGTCTCATTTGCATATGACTCTGGAAAGGGCATACCCAATCAAATCACAAGCTAAACAATATTCATGAAAAACAGTTAAAAAGCTATTCACCTAATATTTTAGTCCCAATATCTTAGAGGTTCCCAATATTTTTGAGTTAATGAGTAAATGTCTCGCAAAATGGGTATGATCAAATTGCTCATAACAAAATTTGTCCAATGATACTCTGGAGAAATTCTTCCTTACTTCCTTTCCTACTTCTCTACATTTCTTTTCCAACCTTAGATTCATGGCTTTAATGGCTAAGAAGGGACTAGAACTCAAGGTCTCCAAATGGTATATATTGCAAAAGAAATATTCTAGACTGATCACATTCTATATGCAATCTCTTAAGGTATTTAAAACAGCATTAGAAATCAAGTGTCAATCTCTTGTTTAGTTCAAGAGCTCCATAAAACATTTTCCTACTATTTTCAACTAGGGCTACATCAAAGAATCAGTTTCTCATGTGATTTGCATTGAAAACATAACTGCTTTTCCATACATATACATATACCCAGCAGCCTTCATGTAGATGTAAATTTGGAGCTTGAATCTGCCATCACAATTACATAATCACACTTTTACTAAGGATATTCTGGTGCAATCTATGTATTAAAAATATTGATGTATAGCAATAGACTCATCTGGATGTAACCAGAGCTTAAATTAATACAAAAATCATAGGAGATGTACCACCTGCATGATGGGAAAAAGTTCTAATTTTGTTGTTGTTGTTGTTGTTAGTTGCAAAGTCATGTCCAACCCATCGTGGCCCCATGGACAACATTCCCCCAGGCCTTTCTGTCCTCTACCATCCTCTGGAGTCCATTTAAGCTAACACCTACTGATTCAGTGAGTCCATCCAGCTATCTCATTCTCTGTTGTCCCTTTCTTCTTTTGCCCTCAATCTTTTCCAACATTAGGCTCTTCTCCAGTGAGTCCTTCCTTCTCATTAGGTGGCCAAAGTATTTGAGTTTCATCTTTAGATCTGGACTTCTAAAGAGCAGTCAGGGTTGATCTCCTCTAGGATTGACTGGTCTGTATGCCTTGCAGTCCAAGGGACTCGCAGGAGTCTTCTCCAGTTCTAATTACCCTGTTCTAATTTGTCTGGTCAAATAGACTCCTACAGATAGGGCACATATTTAACCAGGAATAAATTAGCCCCTGTAATCCAGCAGGAAGCCATATGTTTATATTTTGAAGAGTTTGCTAAATTTTATTTTAAAAATATAGGATAGTGACAAGTGTTTATTCAGATCAAATTGTTTTATCTGAAACCCTAGGCAGATTTCTTTCAAGTCCTTTCTTTTTCTTTTTCTTTTTACGAAGTGCTATTGAGTTATAAAAACACAATGCAAAATAAGGTATTTAGAAAAGGTCACAACAAAAACGAAAGTTTCAGAAACTCGAAATGTCAAGAACTATGAAAGCTAGTAAAGAACACTTTTTGATAGCTTAAACTCCATCTGAAAATAGATACTACTGAACTCTGTGGAGCTAATTTCTTAATGAAATATGTATGATATCAACCTGCTTCCCCAAATCCATTCTAGACAGGTTGAGATTATAATTCCTTTGTCATATTCATGGAAATCATTTAACTTGGTTACTGAATGAAGTCCTTTTCTGGTTTTACTGTATATTGGCACAATAATTATTAAAATAGGCTGAGGAATCACATGACATAAGGTAAAGGTAAAGGTTCCCATCGTACATACCTCCTAGTCGTTCCCGACTCTAGAGGGTGGTGCTTATCTCCGTTTCAAAGCCAAAGAGCCAGTATCATCCCCGTGGTCATGTAGGTCGCATGACTGAACACCAAAGGTACATGGAACACTGTTACCTTCTCACCAGTGACGTGCAGTGAGGTTTATTGCTGGTGAGGCTGGTGACATCATCAAATGATCATCACGAAGGGAGGATTGTGACAACTTTGATCTTTGCATGGGTGCAAGCAAAATACCCCAGAATCACAGTGGTGGGGACAGCAACTCCTTCCGCTGTGCTGTGGAGAAGAGCCATGCTGTGCTCCTCAGCGCTAGCCTCAGATCAGCGTGATCCATGGTCCCCTTCATGTTGGCTCAGGAAGGGGGGGAATGGGACCGTGTGTGCAGAAGGCTCCTCAGCGCTAGCCTCAGATCAGTCCGAGCCGCGGTCCCCTTCCCCTGCACACGCAGTCCCATTCCCCTCCTTCCTGAGCCAACATGAAGGAGACTGTGGCTCACGCTGATCTGAGGCTAGCACTGAGGAGCCTCCTGCACACATGGTCCCATTCCCCTCCTTCCTGAGCCAACATGAAGGGGACTGCGGCTCGTGCTGATCTGAGGCTAGCACTGAGGAGCACAGCGTGGCTCTTCTCTGCAGCACAGCGGAAGGAGTTGCTGTCCACGCCACCATGATCCTGGGGTATTTTGCTTGCACATGCAAGAAAGAGATGAAAGAGAAAAGGGGATAATTTTTTTTTTCATGATGAGAGCAGTGAGGCTCTGCCTCTCCTCCCTCCCTGACTGCACATCACTGCTTCTCATCAAAGGTGGTTCCTATTTTTCTACTTGCATTTTTCCATGCTTTTGAACTGCTAGGTTGGCAAAAGCTGGGACAAGTAACGGGAGCTCACTCCATTACGCGGCACTAGGGATTCAAATCACTGAACTGCCAATCTTTGCATTCAACAAAGTCAGCGTCTTAGCCACTGAACCACTGCGTCCCTTCACATGGCATAATCAGCCATTAAAAAATCTTGGATGGTTTGCTTTGCATACTGAAAAAAACTTCTAAACTTGAACCTGACCTTATTATACATACTGGATAAGCACTATCTCTATTTTATAGCCTGCAGTCTACTAGCATCCTTACTTGAAATTCTAGCTGTAATGTTAACACGTCTGGGCTCCTGACACCAGGAATGACCAAGATTGTACCAG
>NC_138552.1:40028882-40153882 GCF_964273705.1 Natrix helvetica
AAAACATAACCTCCAGAGAAGGGCCAAACTACACACAGTAGCTGATGAACTGGGTTTTTTCTTCTGAAATATAAAGCCACTGGAAGAGAGAAACTGATCATTTATTTGGAAAATACTTAAACTTTAAATATGTTGTAAACAAAGGTACGTGACAATTTCAATATTCTACAGTGGTGTTCTCAAAGTAATCCTCTAAGTCAGTCTTTCTCAACCATGAAAATTTTAAAGATGTCTGGACTTCAACTCTCTGGTTGGGGAATTAAAGTCCACAGGTTGCTAAATTGAGAAACATTGCTCTAAGCAAGTTTTTAAAAAATACAAGATGGTAGGTGTTATGTACCATTTTAATTTGCTCATTTGCTTCTAAATAGATCAATGAGATCAGATCTGTAGGATCAAGAAAAGAAGATATTGAGCAATCAAACACAAAACTATAATTGATCTATAATTCACCTTTAATGCAATATTTTATTGTTGAGTTTATAAAGCATATACAGAGCAGCGGTACTTATTCTGCAAAGAATAAAAAAGTTTTGGAAAGCTACAAATTATAAATACTGACTTGTGTTTCATTAATCATCCATCAATCAATCCTTCATTCATACTCACATAACCATATTTTTAATTAATCCAAATTAAGTATGAAATACCCCAGAGCTATAGGTGGCATTTTTCTCACTGGAACTTTATAGGCTTCAGGTCTAACCACTCTTACAATCATCTCAGACACTTTTCTTATTTGGGTATGTAATGTTTATATCCCTCTTATTTCTGATTTCCCTTACTAATCTATAATGTGCTATAATCCAGCACATTTCTAGGAACCTGCTATTTGTTTCAGTAGGGCTTACATAGCATCTATCCACATTTTACTCATTTTATTATGCAGGAAGAGCTGGATACAGTAACTCATTACCACCTAGATTGATTACTATAATGCACTCTACCTTAGATAGCCCTTAAAGGCTATTCAGAAACTACAATTACTCTATAATGCAATCACCCATGTGCTAATTGGTACCTGACACTGGAAGTATGTATTATTCATGCTACACGCCCTGAATTGGCTACTAGGTATAGTTTAAAGTACTGTTTTAAAACCCTTTCATGGCTTAGCTCCTGTGTCCTTGCATGAGCAATCTGAGTTGACCCAACCTGGTAGATCATCCAGGAAGAAACATCTCCAGTGTAGGGAGCTGAAGTTAGGAAGTCCTATTTTTCATCAGCAGGGTAGTGTTTTGACCAGCATCTTAACAGAAATAAGACTGGTCCCTTCTTGATGGTATTAAAAACTAGATTTTTGTGGAGTGTGTTCCAGTGATGCCCACCTATAGTGACATCTGTTACTTTTGTACTTTCTACTTTTGCTACATTTATAGTTACATTATGTATCAATCATTAATTTTATAACTTATTTTATTTTTGATATTCTAATCATACAGTGGATATTTTAATTTTTTTCATATTTTAGATGCCAAGTGTTACAAGAATGCAGCAGAAAATCAATCAAAGAAATGAAGAATATTAATGAGGATATTTTTGTTTGTTTGTTCAATCTTCTAAGACAATGTCTTGGTGGTATTTCACTGAGTCACTATTCCAGTGACCATTGTGGGCATACAAGATTTCCAAATGTTGCAGTAAATTCATCAAATCATCTAAAGGCAGTTCAGGTTTTCCACACAAATCAGACCAACCGATTCAATAAAATTGGGAAACCCATTAGAAAGCTTGAAGTTCTGTTTAGCAATACATTCATCAAACCACAATCAAGTGAAGGATACTGCATGGATATATGCTAGGGCTGCAGTTTTCGCTCTTGCATGTCAGTTTCATTGCTCCCTGTTTTTGGAAAATCATTTCTGCACCAGAAAGTAGCATGGAAGTACTTTCATGGTACTTTTTGGCAACATGTTTCAAGCTTGTAACTTTCTAAATTCAAAACATCTTACCTATCTTCTCTTTTCCATACAGATGTAGCTTCTCCACCTTTTTTAATAGAATAAAGCAAGTTAGGATCTCAGATATTACATGTTTGTTTTATTTGTTGTTTTGTTTCTGAATTCCCAGTGTAGTATACAAGTCCAAGGAAGTTATATCATTCAAAAAGTTCATCCAAGAAGTAATTAGATTTGATCCAAGCACAGGTAGGGCTAGGCAGAGGTCCTACATATCTAAAGAACAAACACCTATTCAGTTTATATATTATCATTAAATGTAAGTCAAAATAACTGTGCTGCTGTGGGAACATACACTAGTCTTGCTCTCTTTATTTAAAGAATAAGCAGTTCTTTGGGGGGAAAATGAACTGGCAAACTCAGGCTGCATTCGTGAACTTTAAATGCCGGTATTTTCCTCAAGCACACTCATTATTTTAAGAACTTACCTGTTCTTATAAGCTACAGTAGCCCAAGGTGTTAATTAGTTATACTCTTTTAAGTGCTCAGTAACTAAGGAGCCACTACAATAAACTTGCAATCCAACTTCTATTATATTCATGCCGTGCACCTTCTTGAATGCTGTGGTTATAGGAAAGGAACAGCTAGCCTGATTTATGCTTGAATATTGGAATTCATATGTCTTACTGGTAAGGAAGCATTGCAATATTCTAGTAGAGCTGAAGTGTACCTGAAATTATGTTGTATTACCACAAAGATATCATGGTTGTTCCTTTGATTGCTACAAATGTTAATCAGTGACTTCGAAGGAATAAGGGCAGGGTTGCAAACAAAGTAGCATTGCTCATATGATTCTGAATACATTTTTCACATTCCTCTGTTCCAAACCTACTCGTGAGCCATCACTTTACTATTTCTAATTATAGCAACAAAAGGCAAGACCTGAGGACAATGTTTTTTATTCCATGCATTATTGCAAATATGCTATGCACACAAAAGCATCCTTTCTTAATTCAAAAGTACATTCAAAGATAAATTATTAAAAAAAATGTCATCTATTATTGGAACATTTATTAAAACTAATTTATACTGTCTTCATACTTCATTAAGGATATGCTTAAAGAATTTCTTCAAAGTAGAACACCAATGCAAATTATGTGAGATGAAACAAACTTGTAGCATACCCTCTATCTGAAATTTATTGTGTCTTGATAATACGTAGCAGTATACATATACTAAAATAAAGCAAGTATTACTTTTGAGTGATGAAATTGCAGATCAAGCATAGGCACTCTGAAATTCCTGAATCAATTTTTATTCATGCTGCCATAGTCCCTTCCTCAAGCATTGCTGAAAGTTGGTGCTATAGTTTTCTACTCAAATGATAGCACGTATTGTAAAATGGGGTTGAAACAGTTAAGTTAAACAAAAGAAAAGCCCATCCCAAATTCATCAAACATATAGAAATTTATGGCCCTATCTATATGCATACATAGTGCAGCCTCAACTGATTTGTGTCATTTCCTGGTCCTCCTTAATAACCCTAGTCAACAACATATTGCATATCTAATTTCAGAAGTTACGTATCAAATTGGAAATATTATATTCATTGCAACTAGAAAATATTAACACTTTCTTTAAAAAGTTAAATATGAAAGTACTGGACTTTTTTTAAAGGAATATATCTTTATAATCAGCTGTTCCAATGGAGAGCAACTAGCAACATGCCAACTTTAAAGGATGATCTGGAGGTGGGTGGAAGAGAAATCCAGGAAATTGCAGGCTAATTAGCTTTATGTTTGTTCCAAGTAAATTGATGGGAAGCAAATTCTATATTAGGGATCATTAAGAAAGGAGTCAAAGACAAAATTGTCAAAAATGTAATGCTTATAATCATCTGACAATGATTTAGAATACTCTGTATAATTTAAGTCACTGAGCCATCCCAAAAGGATATTGAAAAGCTGAAAAAGGTGAAGCAGTCAAAATTATGAAACAATTGGTGGTGCTCTCTTCTGAAGAAAGCTTGCTATATTTGAGGATTTGGTGGAGAAAACAGTGTTTAAAATAAATGTCTGAAAAGATATATCTGAAAGGATATGATAGTTTCATTTGCCATACGTTCTCCAGTTCCTGGAGATACTTTACTTCCAAAGATCAAAATAATTGGGAATATTGCTCAATAAGGGGCTATACCAGTGATGGCGAACCTTTTTTGGCTCGTGTGCCACAAGTGGGGGGAGCGCAGGGGGGTCGAGTGCGAGCGTGCTGCACCCATAATAAAATGCGCAACCCCCCCAGTGCGCATGCGTGCAAAATGCGTGACCCCCCCATTTTTACATTTTTTTTTTGCCCTCCCCATGCTCCAGGGCCTTTATAGGAGCCTGGGGAGGGCGAAAAGAGCCTCCACCGACCCCCCAGAGGCCCTCCGGAGGCTTCAGGGACTGTCCAGAGACTTCCCTGAAGCCTTCGGAGCGCTTAAAACCACCCTCTGAGCAAACCGGAAGTGACTTCCGGGTTGCTCGGAGGGTCGTTTTAAGCGCTCCGAAGGCATCAGGGAACTCTTGGACTCCAAAGGCATCAGGGAACTCTCGCACAGTCCCTGAAGCCTTCGGAGTGCTTAAAACCACCCTCCGAGCAAACGGGAAGTGACTTCCAGGTTGCTCGGAGGGTGGTTTTAAGCGCTCCGAAGGCATCAGGGAAGCCTCGGACGGTCCCTGAAGCCTTCGGAATGCTTAAAACCACCCTCCGAGCAACCCAGAAGTCACTTCCGGTTTGCTTGGAGGGTGGTTTTAAGCGTTCCGAAGGCTTCAGGGACGGTCCCTGAAGCCTCCGGGGGGGCAGGGGGGCTCTTTTCGCCCTCCTCAGGCTCCTATAAAGCCTCTGGAGCCTGGGGAAGGCGAAAAATAGCTTTTAAAAAGGTGAACTCAACTGGCCAGCGCACGCATGCGCGCTGGCCAGCTGACGGGGCAGCGCCTCGCGTGCCCTGACAAATGGCTCCGCGTGCCACTTGTGGCACGCATGCCATAGGTTCACCATCACGGGGCTATACCTTTGCAATCATTTGTCAGTTTCAATATTATTAATTGACTTCCATTAAGATATTTCTTTTAACTGTGAAAATGATATGCATTCCTTATGAGCCAAATGCACCCAGTTTTAAAAATCTATCAAATTAAATTGTATGATGCAAGACTTAATTAGTCGTGCATACTCAGCAGCTGAAAATCAGGCACCCCAAAATGGATGTTGATTTTGATACTGCTTTCAGACTGGCTTCAAATTATAGCCTTTATAATTTGTAATAGATTTATTATTTGCATAAGTCTGATATAATTAAGAGTAATAAATATATTCATTAACCTAAGGATCTACATATTATAAAATTGATCTGAAGTTCGTGCATGTACCTTTTCTACATTTTTCATTTTATTTGGCAGAAACTGATTGATTCATTCTGCTGTGGATGATCTAGTATTGCTTTTATATTGATTTAATTTATCATGCAACAGGGAAAAATGCCATATAATTTTATTGATCCGCATGAGCAGAAGAATAAAAAACCTAGGTCAAATGTTATGCCCATTAGGATTGCTACTTAAATTTAGTACCAATTTTAGGATTTTTGGCAGGGTTAGCAGTATAGAATAGATCTGTATCAAATAACTTCCATTTGCTTCAACAAAGTGTTTGACATCAATCTGATTTTCTAAATGGAAGAGGTAATCTCCTTCACTTGACAAATAAACTGTGGTGGTCTCAGATTGTTTTAGGCAAGTGCTTTGGGAGAAGATTTCACTAGATGCTTTTCCTCCAGGAATAGCCAAACTACTTATAGGTTAAATGTGTGGGAATTTGCCTACATGATGCTACAAAAACACTCATAGTCAACTCTAACTTTGGTGAACAGTGCAGAGAAAGCTTCAGGTGGTAGACATCTTCCCGTCTCAAGACTAGGAAAGGCACTTTTCCTCAAAACTAGAGAGTTGTTCAATTAACAGGAACTTCACTGGTTGAATTCCTGTTTTTGGCCAACCTTGGGATAGATTGTTTCTCTAGGCCTGAGAAAGATTGTCTTTGCTGGCTTTCTAGCTGAGCCTCGCATCAACTGGGTGTGCCTGTCAGCAGCTAAAGGGAAAGGGAAATGGATCCAGGCATGGTGGAAGGCCAGTGGTGGAGTCGGAGAGAAGTCCAGGCTTTTCAGGAGTAATATGTTCTGGACAACAGATGGCAGAGACATGCTGAGGTAACCACAAAACAACCTTTCATTTCGGTAACAACACTAGAAAACGATAGAACGACAATTTCAGCACCACACTCTGCAAGACAGCTATTTATACTTGAGCTGTCAAGCAGAGCAACCAAAGGGCTTACAGTAAAAGTCCCACTTCGGCCAGGCACATCTAAGCCAATGAGAGCTGTCCTTTGGTTTCCGGGCTGACAGGAAACAAGTCAAGGACTTGGTGTCGGTTGTAGGTCGAAGACTTTTGACAGGTTGCAAGTCAAGAACTTTACAAGGAGCCATGGAGGAGAAGCAGGAGGCCTGTGTGCTGCTGGGCTTAACTGTTAAGGCCTTTCTGCCTAAGGGAGATTCCTATGTACTAACTGGTTGTGCCCTTTCAGACCTAGTAGGGCAGAGAGAAAGCCAGACTTCTCAGGAGTCATTAGGGCTGAGGAAAACATCAATGCCAAGATACTCAGTATGTTACTGGTTTCCCATCAAATGTCATTTACAAATCAGCTGTCGGAATAATCCCCAAAATGACAAAGAACAATTCAACTAGAATTAAGTTCTTTACTTGTTGACCACAATAGACAGAATCTTATCAGACTAAACTTTCACACTAACACTCCTATTTTGCAGTACATAACAATAGTGTTTTAAGCTTTGCAAAAGAGGAAGACAGTCTCAGTGTCAACGTTCCAAATATCATCCAAAATTAAATCAGAGTTCAGGGCAAAGCTTTTCTCAAAGTTCCAATTTATTAATAGAGACATGTTGGTACATCTGTGGGAAACCCGAATCTGAAAACTTCTTGGGTTCATCCCAAGAATGAAAGTTCATTATCTTGCCCCCACACCCACAAGTCCACCACATGGTCCAATCTTCCACTGCCACGCTGGCATTTCCACCCATCTAGTTCCGGTCAGATGCAAAGGGGCAGAGACAAAGAATGACATTGGGCTTCTAGAAAGGAATGTTTTATTTTGACAACACACTCTAATCCTTACTATTCCCCCTCCCAATTCCCCACTAATGAAATAGCATAGTAAAATAAGAGAGAGTGTGGCAGGCCAAAGATCCTAAAAGGAATATGACTGCAGGCCTGACACTCAACTTGTTACATAGATTCTTTCTGCAAGGACATTTTGATATTAATTATTAAGAACATATTTAAATATTTACAAGAATGCTTATTTTTTTAAAAAAACATGCCCAGAGAAAAGTGAAAGAAAAGAACATAACAAACTTTTTTTGCCTTGTGACATGGCTGATTTATCATTGTCATTATTTTTAATAGGTTTTTTTTTATTTTAATTTCTGGTTAAATAACAAGCTGCTGCTTTGGAACAAATATAGTTGAGAATTATTAGGTTGACCCAAATACACATACATTCACAATATGCTATATATCCACAATATGACTGACAGACAGACAGACAGATCACACACATACACACAGAGACACACACACACACACACACAGGTTCCCCTCGCATATATGTGCTAGTCATTCCTAACTCTAGAGAGCGGTGCTCATCTCAGTTTCAAAGCCGAAGAGCCAGCGCTATCCAAAGACATCTCTGTGGTCATGTGGATGACATGACTAAATGCTGAAGGTGCATGGAAGGCTTTTACCTTCCCACTAAAGGTGGTCCCAATTTTTCTACTTGCATTTTTTTTACAAACTGCTAGGTTGATTGCAGAACTGCTGACCTTTCTTATTGACAAACTCAGCATCTTAGCCACTGAGCCATCATACACACAACAATATGAAAAATTGAATCTAACTTCATAACCATTCTAGATTGATTTATTATTTCTTTTCCATTCAGACAAACAAAATATGTGCAAAGCCGCTTCGGCTGTGCCAGGTACAAAGAGAACTAGGCAGAGGCAGCAAAACTAGAATTCAGCTTAACTTGTGTTTTGGTTGTTACATAAGGGAAGACCAAAATCAGATCCAGCTTTTTATAGACAGAGGTTGCTGATTGGTTTCCCTGGCTTTAGCCTAGAAGGTGAGTGGCTTGCTGCCACAAAGCACTAGAAACCTTTTTGACAGAAAGGGTGAAATATTCTTCCTTAGAAGGTTACCAATTGATTTCTGACTTAAAATACTTTATGACATAGTAGTTTTGAAACATATTTCAAAGCAATACTTTCACAATTCTCAATTTGTCTCATGTCTCCTGGAATTTGTAATATCATGCTAGCTGTCTTCCTTTGTTAGATGAGAAAGTGATCATTGTCTGGTGCTATCTAACATTAAACACTATTCCACAGATGAAACAGATTAATAAACATAACTGCAAAACTACATAGAAGACCTCCAAGGTCCCTTCCAACTCTGCTATTGTATTTGTTAAGTAATTAAGCTCCCCATTAGGAAAGCGAGTGTGCAGAGAAGCGTAATGAGAGTAGTATGGAAGAACATGCACAAACCAACATACAGGGACACTGAATAGTATAAAATATAGTAGTTTACTATGTGGAAATACAGAGGAATTCAGAGTTCAGTTTACAGTCCAAGTCATACATGGTTCAGTCAGTCAGTTATCAAATAATCAATCTAGCACACAAAACAGCTAACAGTAGCAAACCACAGTACCTCACAATACACCGATCAGCGTCTAACAAAACAGAGAGCTAACAGTCATTCTGGCTCCCTCTTATGGTTGCTTGAGGTAACAGCAACCAATTACATCTCTAGCATTTAAAGTAACAGATACGTTTGTTACAATCATGGCTTATAGACATTGCCAAGCCAAGACTAGGGTTATATCCCTAACATTCTCCCCTCTTGGGTTGTCATTGTATTTACACACAGCTTCACATTCTCAATCCATAATCATCACAACAATGTTTATGTTTTACCGTACCTTGAGCTTTGGTAAAATGATCAGCAATGTTTTCTTCAGACATACAATACTCTAGTGTAATCATTTTACTACTAACACTTTGCCGTACATTCGTATATCTTAAGTCAGTATGCTTTGTCCTTGTCTTTACAGCAATATTTGATGCCATCTTCGATGCTTGGTTGTCTTCGTATACAACAATAGGCTCCCGTACATTAATTCCCATATCTATCAGGAGTTGCTTGTAACAAATTAAATTGGTACATAACAAAGATAAACATGAAAATTCAGCCTCCATTGTTGATAAACTTAAATGTTTTTGACAAATAGACCGCCATCCAATTAACGCCTTTTCTAAGAATATCGCAATACCTGATGTAGATTTATGTGTAGACACGTCAGTTGCAAAACTTGTATCAGCGTATGCAATTAGTATCAGTTCATCCTTAGGCTCTAAATATAAGGCATAGTGTATTGTCTGTTTCAGATATCTCAATACATGTTTAGCAGCTTGCCAGTGCCGTTCAGTAGGTTGAGCATTAAACCTGGCCAATTGATTAACACTATATGCAATATCTGGCCTAGACCAATTGCTAAGATAAGATAAACTACCAATTAGGGATTGATAAATACCCTTATCAAAAACTGGGCTTTTTATATCATCATGGCTAAATTCTTGACTCATCGGAGTTTTAGCCAGGTTACACAGTTCCATTTTAAAATTCCTGAGTAACTGATTGATCTTCTCAGTTTGTGATATTATATATCCTCCCCTAGTTTTATCTATCTTTAAACCAAGATATTTCTTTATTTCACCAAGGTATTTTAAACCGTGTTTTTAATAGTGTAATAATCTCAATAGCCTTTTGCTCTGTTTTAGTAATCAATGCTATATCATCTGTAAACAATAACAACAATGAAATCATACTGTCGCTTTCTTGCTTAAATAAACAAGGATCAGCCATTCCAGCTTTAAAACCTATCCTTGCTAATTCCTTCATTATGCATTGATTCCATTTGTAGCCTGACTGTTTTAAACCATACAGACTCTTTTTTAACTTCCAACAATCAGTGTTGCTCTCAGTGTTTAACCTTCAGGTTTCTTTAAATATATAGTTGCAACGGTGCATGGAGATATGCTGTTTCAACATCTAAATGATTCACTACATGTCCATACTTAGCTGCCCAAACTAATGATGCACGTAATGTTGTAGCTTTTAAACTAGGTGCAAATACCTCATCATAGTCATTTGCTAACTGGTTGAAACCTTGTGCTACTAATCTAGCTTTATGGGTAACAGTCCCATCTACACCTGTTTTAATCTTGTAAATCCATTTACATCCTATTACATTTTTACCTGGTGATAACCTCACATTCTCATATACCTCCAGATCTTGTAAAGATTTTAGTTCCCTGTTCATTGCTGTTGTCCAAACTTTTTCTTCCTCTTTAGGATATGTTGATAGTTCATGATACATAGCAGGAACTTTATCTACTTGATATGCTATATTAGCTTGATATCTGTCAGGTGATCGTGTTACATGGGTAGAACGCCTAGGCAACTCAGGGCTCACCAGTGGACTCTCTTTTTTAAAAAAACCAAAATTTTATTAGTTTTAAAAAAATTATCAAGGAAAAGGGTAATGGGTAAAATAACAAATTTTGACAGTTACATTATGCAGGAAATGGCCCTCCCCCCATTCTCATAACTTTCATTTATTAATACATTAAATTGTTGCTACTTAATAGTATTTTGTCAGCATAAACTTTTATCTTCAAACAATTTCAATCATTTTATATCAAACAGATTTTCTAGTTCATTTTTGTGATCTGAGTTTTCTCAATGTTGCCTCTTCTCCCCCCCCCCCCCTCCAGCAGAGCTCCGGCACCTCCCGTGTCCTGTGTGTCCCGTATAGTATCATCAGGTTTATCTAGGAGGACTTTATTTTTTTCCATGAAGGCCTCAGCCTCCATAGTTGTATTGATTCTAACTCTCGTGTCCTCCCAGAATATTAGCATACCTTCTGGCATAAGCCATCTAAACCACACCCCTTTCTGGTATAATTTCTTCGCTAGAAGTGAATAGTTTTTTCTTTTATCTCTAACTTTCTTTGGGATTTGTTTCAGAATGGCTATTTCTCTATCCTTGTATTTTAGTGCTTGCCTCCTTTGTGCACTCAGAATCTCATCTCTTGTGGTCTTTCTGAGAAATTTAATGTGTACCTTCCTTGGAACATTGTGTGTTCTGGCATATGCTGAGTTTACTCTATAGACCAGGTCCATGTCCCACCCCATCTGTTGTCTGTCTTTTTTAATATATTCAGCCAATAAATTTGTCATAATATCACTTAGATCTTCATCATCAGCCTCAATTACATTTTGAAATTTAAGAAAAAAAGACATCCTTTCAAATTCCACTTTTATCTGGTGGTTCTCAAGTTCTTGGTTTCCTTTCTGCACCCCCTTCACCTCCCTCCTCATCTCAGCCGTCCCCTCATCCAAAAGTTCCAGTCTCCATGAATTTTGGATCACTCAGTCTTGGTTCTCTCTGAGCTGCTCATTCATTTCTTTCAATTGATTTTTAAAGTCCTCTTGCCCCTTTAAGAGTTGTTGAAACATCTGTTGAAAGTCCACCTCAGGGGGCTTAGGCTGGAACAAAGAAGTTGGTGTCTGTTGTCCGCTGGGGCTGGACGTTGAAGGTGCTGGAGCGGAGCCAGCAAAACCCGGTTTCCCCGGTGGTGGTCTTTTAGGTGGCGTAAGCAAAGCTCAGAGATGGCAATGTCAATACAGAGAGGAAACAATTGGGAAGGTGGATAGCCAAGAGAGATTGCGAGGCAGGAAGTCCAGACAGATAAGGACCTTTTCTCAATTTTAATTCCAGGCAATAAAGCAATAAAATCCTTTTTTCCAAGTCCAGGGTAAAATGTAACAAGAGATTTCTCTGAGTGTCATGGAGACAAAGACAAATGCCAGCAGTTTCTGTGGGTGGAGTCAAATTTCAAAGTATATGAAGATGACGGAAGTGTGCCATCTTGCCCTGCCAGCTCCGGGATCAGAGAGCAACAAACCAAAAGTTTTCAAAGTTTTCAGAAGGAAATAGATCATCATCTCATTTTCACAATTACAGTAAAAAAAATCTGCATTGCTATGAGCATGATTTCATTCTAGGCTCCCCCCCTCCTCCTCTGGGGGCAGAGAGCAGAACAGTTTAAAGCCGCTTGTCCAAGGGGGGGAAATCCCCCTCCCTCCAATCACACTTCCCAGGAACAGGTTGAAAGTTTTTTCAAAAGGCTGACAGTCTTTTTATTTTCCTTCACTCATGAAAGGGAATGGGGGGAATCTCCATCTCACCGCATTGCAACTGCGTTTGTCCAGCTGCCTCAACGCAAAGACGCCGCAGCGCCTCCCCTCTTGCCTCCCGATGCCTGGGGCGATGCGGGCCCCCCCGGCCACCACCGACACAGGGGGTCCCCCGCTATGCCGCCCCCTTGGCAGGAGCCCCTCCAAGGCATCCTGTGTCCCCCCGATCAAAGGAGAGCCCACCAGGAGTGCGTGGGGCGAGCAAAGCTTGCCCGTCGCAAACCGCAGCTGGAACCGGAAGGCACCAGTGGACTCTCTTGTTGCGTCTGCTCCCATTCTTCTAACCCCTCCTGACTTTGCACTTCCTCCTGACTTTGCACTTCCTCTTTAATTTTTGAAATACCTGGGTTTCAATAACTACGTCATTGTTAAATTCCAGTTTATCCCATCCAAAGGATTGAATAAATCGAGCACTAGTGCTACAGTGTACTTTCATAATGCCTTTTTCCCAAAATCTAAACAATCTATGATTGGCTTCGTAACCTACGAAAAATAACTGCCTAGCTCTGTTTTTTCCCTTCAGTCTTACTTGTGAAGGAATATGCACCCATGCCGGGGCTCCAAATGTGTGAAGATAGCTTAAATCAGGTTTTCTACCATGCCAACGAATAAATGGTAATTCACCAGTTGTTGTATTAACCACATTATTTAAAACATGGTTACTACACATCATAGCTTCACCCCACAGTGTTTCAGGCAATCCTGAATCAATTAACATAATTCTAGTCATGGCTTGTAATGTTTGCCCCCTTCGTTCTACAAACAAGTTATGTTGTGGCCTATAAGGAGCAGAATGTTTATGCTTGATACCTGCTGATGTCAACATTGTTTGAAACTTAAAGTTTGTAAACTTAGTTCCGTTATTGGTTACAACAGTAATCACCTTAGATTTCATTTTTTCCCTCAGCAAATCTTAACCAATTAAAGAAATTTTGAAACCTTTCTGTCTTGTCCTTCAGTAAATAGCAGAAACCATATCTTGAATAATGGTCCATGATACTTAAAACATAACAGGCACCTCCCAAACTGGGTTTCATAGGTCAAATTAGATCAGCAAAAACAACTTCCAGAGGTTCCTTAGTCTTAAAACCATTACATCTGTTTGCTGGAGTAACCTTGCTCTTTTCCTGACTACACACATTACAATTTAAATATTTACTGCAAGGTTTTAACTTTAATCCTTCTGACAATTTAACAGTTTGTTGCAGCATCTTGAAATTAATGTGCCTAAATACGCCTATGTAGCAGATGTATTCATTCATCATGTGGCTTCACATTATCATACACTGAGTTAGCTGTATGGGCATCAGATGTAATATATAAGCCATTTGTTAATTTGGCAGTAACCCTATTACTTTCCTTTTCTATGATACAGTTATCTCCCCTAAAGGTTACTACATAGCCAATGTTAACTAGAGCTCTTACTGATCACAAATTAAATTTCAGTTTAGGTATATACAACATGGATAAATGCTCATTTACAAATGAACACCTTGCCATACCTTCACCAGATGCTTTCACCCTCCAACCATTTGCCAGAGATACATGTTGCTTGCTGGTGGACATTTTTATAAAACAATTCTTATTTCTAGTAATGCACTATGATGCTCCACTATCAACAACCCATGAATCATGGCTTATTGTTGCATTTCTAGAGATAGTCAAAGTAGACATACCTAAATATCCATTTGCATTTTTCTTAGCCTTTCTAGTATTCTGCTGTTTTGCATGTTTACAGAATCTAGCTATATGCCCCTTAGCCCCACAAGAAAAACGTTTTCTAACAGTATAGGCAGTTGAAGGTGACTCTTCATGTTGTGGTGCTTTCTCTCTCAGTTGTTCGCTAACAGTATTGTAAATGTGGCTGCTTGAAGATGCATGGAGTTCAACTCCCAGAATTCCCCCAGCCATCAAATTTGGATTTCAATTCCCAGAATTCCACCCACCCACCAAATTTGGACTTCATCTTCAGAATTCCCTCAGCCACCAAATTTGGACTTCAACTCCCAGAATTCCCTCAGCCACCAAATTTGAACTTCAACTCCCAGAATTCCCCTTGCCACCAAATTTGGACTTCAACTCCCAGAATGTCCCCCAGTCAATAGGAGTGGACTGGGGAATTCTGGGAGTTGAAGTCCATAGACCTTAAAGTTACCAACTTTGCAAAAACACTGATCTACAGAGATTCTTTCTGGACCAGAAAAATTAGGAGATTTGCCAGATCTAAAATAATAAGGAAAGGGGATTTTTGTGAGAGGCTTGATCCAATGGGAGGGAGACAGGCAGACGTTCGTCTTGTCCGTGAATCTCACCAGCACAGACTTTACAACTCCCAGCTGCCAAAACCCCGGTTGTTTATTTATTTAGCCACAAACACAGGCATCCTTTGTGTGACACCCTGGCGCCCAGCAGGCCAGGTCCCTTGGCTGGGAGGAAGTGGGCGAGATAATGAAACCGGCCGGGGGTGTGTTTGCCTTTAGGCGCCCATTCGCTTTCACCTATCCTTAAAACCAAGGCTTCACCTGGTGGCACCTTTCTCCATCCATAACTTTGACCCAAACCACCCAGAATATATTTTGTGGGTGCTTGGATTCACCAGGCTGCAAAAATTAATTGTGTTTTTCATCCCTGGGGAAGCCTGGATAATTTATTTACATATAGCCACAGGGTAAAAAAGATGTGGCGATTCTAGAAAGAGTGCAGAGAAGAGCAACAAGGATGATTAGGGACTAGAGGCCAAAACATATGAAGAACGGTTGCAGGAATTCAGTATGTTTAGTTTGATTAAAAGAAGGACTAGGGTGGCATGATAGCAGTGCTCCAATATTTGAAGAGCTACCACAGAGAAGAGGGAGTCAAGCTACTCTCCGAGGCACCTGAGGGTAGAACAAGAAGCAATGGGTGGAAACTAAGCAAGAGAGAAGCAACTTAGAACTAAAGAGAAATTTCCTGACAGTGAGAACAATGAATCAGTGGAACAACTTGCCTCCAGAAGTTGTGAATGCTGCAACATTGGAAGTTTTTAAGAATATGATGGATAACCATTTGTCTGAAGTGGTGTAGGGTTTCCTGCCTAAGCAGGGGGTTGGACTAGAACACCAAGGTCCCTTCCAACTCTGCTATTCTATAACTATATCATGAAATCTAGATCCTACCTTTCAAGAGCATTCAGAACTACAGCTTGTGCAGAGTACAATGGCATGGACAGTTCTTGGGATCAGAAAAATGGTCCGTGTAACACCACTGCTCCATGAGCTGTGTTGGTTGTCAGTCTGCCTCTGGGTGCAATTCAACAGGTTGGTAATCATCCTAAAGTCCATTGTGGCATGGGTCCTGCTACTTGAGGAACTATCTCATCTCACTGGGTTTGGCCCATTCCATCAGTGCTGGCAGAGAAGTCATGCTGCAGGCCCTGTCTGCCCAATCATTTTGAGCCCAGGAGAAGGGCTTTCTATGCCATTGTATCTGCCATCTGGAAAATCTTGCCCCCTCCCAATATGAGATCAGTTTCTTCCTGACCTTTTGTATTTAGCAATAGTTTTGCAGGTCCAACTATAATTATTAAGCAGTGATACCTGTATTGGAAGTAGATTATTATCTCACTGCATTCCAGTGGTGGGTTTCAATTCTTTTTACTAACGGTTCTGTAGTCATGGCTTGGTGTGCATGGCATAGCTTGGTGGGTGTGGCTTGGTGAGCGTGGCAGGGAAAGTTTACTGCAAAGTCCCTATTTCCTCCCAATCTGCTGGGACTTGGGAGGCAGAGAATAGACGGGGATCAGTCAGAGGTGGTATTTATTGGTTGTCTAAACTACTCAAAATTTCTGCTACCAGATCTCCAGAACTGGTCACAACCTGCTGAATGCCACCTCTGCTGCATTCCTGTTGAGATGGGTCCTTTCACAGATGTTTGAAATTTATGTTTCCAACACTATTTCCTTCAGTGTTAAGTAGCCCAAATGACGACTCAGTATCTAACAGTAAACACTTCTTCCATAGTTCAGCCGTCAATATTTTGTTTAATTTGTCATTCACACATACTGCAGAATATATCAGACACTGTGCAAGAAGCACAATGGACTACTCAGCAATAGTCAGCAATTTGTTCAGCTTCCTTAAACAAAAATTGACCTATTTTACAGTGTATCTAGCTGAGAATGAGCATCAGCGACATTTGTAATATGTTACACAGAATTTCCTTTCTATGAGGTCAAAAACAGTTCCTTGGTCAGTTAGTGGCTTCAGATACCCTTTAATAACATATACAAGATAAACCACTTTAATGTTTCAAGTAAACTGCATTGTGAAGTTGATGGGGATCATAAATTTGGAATGGGAGAGAGAGAGAGAGAGAGAGAGAGAGATGGCAGCAGCTATATATAACTCCTTGTTTGCAATTATTGCATAATGTTGTTTGCTGCCAATAATATTTTGTGTATTCAAAATATCAGTCTTCTATTCAATTTTGTTCTGTTCTATTCTTCCCTGTCCTATCCTATCCTATCCTATCCTATCATATCATATCCTATCCTATCCTTTTGTTGTTTGTTTATTGGATTTATATGCCCCCCTTCTCCCAAAGGACTCAGGGCAGTGTACAACATAAAAAAACACATATTACAAAAGTTTAAAAGGAAGTTAAATAAAGTATCCAAAACCAAAACCAATTAATATTAACATTTTTTAAAAAAATAGATTAAAATTAACAATTAAATTAATCATTTATTTTATTCTGTTCAGGCCAGGCCGGCTTGCTGGAAAAGCCAACTTTTTAGGGCATGTCGGAAGGACCAGAGGTCAGGGATTATGTGAAGCTCTGGGGGCAGCTCATTCCAGAGGAAAGGCACTCCCATAGAGAAGGCTCTTCCCCTGAGGGTCGCTAGCCGACACTGTCTGGCCGATGGCACTCTGAGGAGGCCACTCTGTGGGATCACACTGGATGGTGGGAGGCTACTGGTGGCAGTAGGTGGTCTCACAGGTATCTTGGGCCTAAGCCATGGAGTGCTTTAAAGGTCATAATTAATACCTTGAATCACACTCGGAAAACAACCGGCAACCAGTGCAGGCCGCCTAAAAGGGGTGTAACATGGGAGCACCTAGGTACCCCCATGATAACCCACACGGACACATTCTGGACCAGCTGAAATCTCCAGGTGCTTTTCAATTCAGCCCCATGTAGAGAGTGTTACAGTAGTGCAGGCGAGAAAGGACGAGGACATGAGTGACTGTGCACAGAGCATCCTGATCCAGGAAGGGGCGTTGTGCCTTGCCCAGCTCGATAGGAATTTCTATAGCTTGGTCTTTGGCTTGTATACAGGTCATCTACATTCACATTCTGAAGCTGGTGTCACTAGAGCAGAATAATTCATGATTAAATGACATTCCAAGTTCCCATCCTCATTGCCAATGATTGACTATTTTTCTCCATTCAGGGATATTTCAAAGGGGATGTAATTTCCAACATTTGAATATGTATCAGTTTTCAACATTATACTCCTAGAATTCTCCATTTTCTATCTGTTCCTCACCCTAACTTTAATATTGTGTACAATGTATCCTGGGATTTGTACCTCTACACTACAAATATAGTGCTGCAAGATGCCTTCTCCAGATGCTCAACTCATTCTTCCCAATTCTCTGAGGGAACGATGCCTTCAGGAGTGGGTACTTTATACTTCTAAGCCTATCCATATTGTACTGTAAGCCAGATTCAGCCTTCAAAGAGCTTTCCTATTCCTTCTTTAAAAGAGCCAGGGCATTCATAAAAAGCAGAGATGAGTTTTAACAGATTAATTGTGAATTATTAATTATAAATGTACAAATTAAACTATATTTGCCTTTCAGAGGATATAGTGTAAGGCTGAAAATGTATTAATAAGGTCTTCAAATCATGTGTTCATTGTACTATTTGCTCTTACCATCTTCCTTTCAGATGAATTTTATTAATTAAACTTTAACGCAAGGGTAAATTAATTTTATATCTATGTAAGATAAGAGAACATTTTAAGCCATATCACTAAAAGAATTGGTCTTTTCAGCAGTTCCTCCATGCTAAGGATAAAATACACCAATCTTCTTAAATAATGCTTCATTGTAATATAAATTATTATGATTATGCCATATCAGAAGAACCATAGACCTCTACTCCTACCCATTATAATAAAAATATCTCCACATGTTGCAACAAATGGAACATTTAATGAATGGAAATGTAACAGATGTAATTAAAAAAATTGGTGGTGGTAGTAGATTCTGATTAACAGGAAAGTTATTGACTTCGCTGCTGTGAAGACAACATTTTCCTTGCTGGGGAACATTAGAAAAGGAATTTTGAATAAAATTGTCAGTAGTGCAATATATGTTTAAAGTGCAATCAGTTATAGTTCAGGTCACCACAGTTTAAAAAGGATATCACTAAGCCAGGAACAGAGCAGGTTTTTAAAAAGCAGCAATCATGTACCAAAGGTGCTTTTTTAAAATGCAACTGGACTTTTTGGTTTTTTTTCTTCTTCTTGAAAACGTTTAGCTTCTCATCCAGGAAGCTTTTTTCATTTCTCAAGGAAAAAAACCAAGAAAGCCCAGTTGCCTTTTGGAAAAGAACCTTTAGGACAACCATGACTTGGATGATTGAGAATCTCCGTAGACATCGATCATGTACTAAGTTCTCAAATCAAGACACTGCTTTTCACAAATGATATGTCCATGTCCTAAATAATCTCATGGAGATAATCAGAAATACTAATTCTAACTAAATGCGATCTGCAAATGAACTCATCTATATGCACAAATAGAGGACCAAAATGGATGTCAGATTCCCATATAGTTATTCAGTGATTCCAGTGTAGGGTATTAAAAAGCCTTTCAGTCAAGGGCTTTAACCTTTGAAAGACAGTTAAAAACCTACTTCAGTCAGTAGGAACCCACCAGTGTTTGGCTGAACTGGTAGTGGTTTGGCAGCTTAGGTCGCTGGAACTGGCAGTGACCCAGGCATGTCAGACCCCTGAACCAGTTCTCTGGGAGGCGCCATAGATGCTGCCATCTTGTTTTTTGCTTGCACAGAATAATCGTTATTGTACTGCTCATGCGCGCATGTAGCGTGCCGACGAGCGAACTGGCGGTAGTGACTGAAATCAAACCACTTTGAATTCAAAACATCTCTTTCAAACTCTTGGATGTCCTAAGGTGTTCAAAAGAATTAGTACTGAATTCAGAACAGCTTTTCACACCAGGGTGTTTCAAATTTGAAACAGTTTAACTCATACAAATTGCACACCATTATTCCAGCAGAATATATACCATTTGAACAAAGGTTGGCAAGCTATTGTTTGAAATGCTACTTATGTTCATTTACTATGTCTGAGTTATAGTTCTTTATAAAATAAAATAGTGTTCTATTAACATAGAAGACTTCACACATCAGTTCTTTTATGAAGTATATAGGGACATGTGTGAACTCATATTGTCACTCACCATACTTAGCAGTTTCATGATAATATTTTAATTTTTCACTTTAAGAAGAGTGTTAAATTCAAACTATGTACCCATCCGTGCAAGGGTACACACACACAATGTGGAACACCATTCAAAGCTAGAAAATGTAACTTCAAAACAACCAGAAACAAGCCAGGAATAAAAACACTCAATAATTCTTATTCTACATGTGATACAGCATATAAACATTTCTTAGCAACCATTAGCAAGTTAACAAGTTAAAGAATTCAAATCCACTAACGTTTATATAAAATCTTCATGAAGTAGAATGCAAGCTTAAGATATCTTTAAAATATATTTTTTTCTTTATATTCCTAACAGCAAAAAGTAGATTTTTATATGCTGGATTTCTGGCTTGCGCTTTGTATGCTGATGCATTGATCTCATTAAAATTGCAGTGTTATAGTCTGCTCAGCTCATTTGGAACTATCTCCAAAACAACAGCTTTTGTCTTTGTTTCCAAGTTATGGGAGCATTATGGGTGTGAAATGCATTTTCCAAAACGGCTTATGGAAAACTGTTAACAATGCTGTTAATGATGTATCATATGCACAAGAAAATATACTTTTAAAGTATATTGTATTGTTTGAATTTAAGATTGCAAATGTGTTCTTCATGTACACGTAACTGACTCTCAGATATCTGTTCAGTTTTTGAATTACAGCATTCAAGATTATGTAGTCAGAAATGTGTACTTTTGTTATTGAACAGGAAGGATTGTCAGGCTTAATAAAAGGTTTTTATGCAATTCAATGACTTACACTTCCATGACTGTTAATAAAAAGGCCTGCCTGTTTGTTGTTGCACATTTGATTTACAGTTTAATAGTCATGCAGTCATCTCTTCAGAACGATCGAGCAGACATTTACAAAATAGGTTTTTCATAGCATACTTACCAAGCACACTAATTCAGCTTCAAAGCAGAGCAGAACCATTAAGAGCTGGAATACAAAAGGAAAAAAAGGTTCTTAATATTCAACAGCAGAACGTCACAATCCAAAGATTATGATATGATATGATATGATATGATATGATATAATATGATTAGATTGGATTGGATTGGATTATATTACTATACATACTATATTATATTATTATACAATACAATACAATACAATACAATACAATACAATACAATACAATACTATACTATACTATACTATACTATACTATACTATACTATACTATAATCTTGTAATGCACATAGTCCAATTATTATAACTAGGGCAGAATTTCAAAGCAAAATAAGAACTAAAACCAATTAAACTAGTTAAGCAATTTAGAAAAAGGATAGCAAATAGCATTTATTTTTTATGCAAAATATTCCAAGAAGAATTCTCAGTTAAGGCTACATCACAATAATATCATAATTTGGAATGACCTCAATATGGCTAAAAGACACATATATTGCAAATGGTGATAACATTGAATCATAACATATATTAATGAATGTTCACATTTACGTCCATGGTGTTAGATCCAACACTCATGCCAAAGACCTTCCAGAGCTCATCTAATAGAAAATATTCAGTTCAACAAAAACAAGGAAAGAAATATGATGTGTTACAAAGAACACCATACATTTTGGAAAGAAGTCAATCTACCAGCACAAGTAGCACTATTGTTCCGCAAACAAATGGACAGATACCAATGAATCATAAATTATATGGAATGAAGGACTTTAATAAAAAAAATCCTACCATTAGGAGGTGTTCAGCTATTGAACAGACTGCTCAACAGCTGGTCAGCTCTGTTTCTGAAAGAGCTTAATCCAAGACTACTGTAGGAAAGTACATAGTGGTACATTCCTGCCATAGGAATGGCATTGCACTACATAGTCTCCAGTGTACCTTCCAACTATTCCTTCTATGATTCTATGATTCAGTTCCAAAACAGTATGTTCTAAATGCTTTCAGTGTCAAATAGCAATGCTGTAATACCTTAATTCACACCAATTCAATGTGATTGAGCATCCTTTGTTATAATGAAACAACAAGGAAAATCTGCCATGCTTCATGAATCTTTTAAAATGGAAGTAAAATCCCTTTGTTGTGCTATTGATGCCAAAGGCTTCTAGCCAGGCCCAGAGAAAGTTCAATCACCATCCATCTGCCTACACCTCAAAGCAGACAATGTACAGGAAATTTTTGGCAATGTAACAAAACAATTCCTAATTCTGTAGCAGTGAAAATAAAGGGAAGACCCAATAATTCTACTATATAGCATTGGAGAGCCGTAGAAGGAAAATGTCTTGAAAATCTAAATGAAAATGTAATTAACTGTCCCTGTAGGATTTGAATACAGCTGCTTTTAACAAGACAATCCTTAGTGACAGAGCCATATTAATTTCTCTCTGCCAATTGTGATAATAAATTATTATTTATTTGAGTTCTATTTCTTTCCTGTAAGTAACCAAAGTGGTTAAAAGAACTAATAAAACAAAGTTCCAACTGTGGAATTTGAGATAACTCAGTTGAGCATGGAGATGTCAGAACTGACATATGCCTAACACTGGATAATTTAGTTCGTAATCATGAAATTGTTGATTTATATAATTGTTTATTGATTTATTTAAATTATTTTGTAATCGTCCCCCAAATCTTTGATTGTTGGGTGAATATGAATAATAAATTATCTTGGAGGAAAGAGAATGAGGCACCAAATATTCAGTTATTTAAAAAATTATGTAACACCTTGAAGGAATTTAAAAACTGACTTCTCCGAAGGTTAGAGATACCTCTATAAATAATGCATATTCTATTGCTTTAAAAATCAAATGCTGTATTTGGCCAATCTGAATATCATGCTGAGATATTAGCCTTCCTGTTGCTAAATTCCTTCAGAACTGAAAAGCCAATAATTTCCCATGTGTTTTCATTTGACTTCATTTTTACCTGCGATCTTCCAATCTGAACTAAGTCAGTAAATTATAAGCATCAATCACTATTTTTGTCTTCAGACAAAAACAATTGGGATTTGTTTGTGTATTGCTGAACCATAATCTTCCTTAATGTATATAGAAATACAGTAACTGTCTTTATATTTCCACCATATACATTTGCATGCAGGTTTTACCCAGTCATGTACAGATAGATTGAAGCATATATTGCAATGTAGATATTTCTTTGAAATGTATATTTATATTTATCAACTGGCTCAGTTGATAACAACACGGAAATTATTATCTGTTGATCATCTGGCAGTGCTAGGTTGAGAGTACAATTATGTTGCAGAATGTGGGAAAAGAATTATTCTTTTAATTTTACCAATGAGTAACACAATCCCTAATTTAACCACCAGCTTTCTAATTATTTCATGGAAATTAAATTTGCTTGAAATGGAAACTTTTGTTTTGATTAAGAGAAAAACTTGACTGCAACTACAGAAGCACTAGAAAGATTCAATTCCAAAATACTCACTCCAAAAAATATTTCCTAAAATAACCAAACTGCTGTCAGAAAAAAAAAAGTTGTTTTCTTTCTATATCCTCTTTCTTTGTAAAATAATTCCAAACAATCTATATAGGCTGCAAATGAATAAAGTCACAAAACCAGATCAGCTTAGATTGTGAAACATCTGTTAGGAATTGCTGATAATTTTGTGTTGCTTGACATAATATAGACTTGATACAGATTCTTAAAAGCAAACAATACCATTTCTAGCTCAATCACAAACTTGTAGGTTATATAGGGTCATGCAATATCTTCCTTCTCAATTTTCTGGCAAAAACAAAAACACTCAAACAAATGAATCTTTATGATATACTCCACAGGTGACACATTTGCCATGTCACGTTGCTGTCATGTGACATTTCATGATGTTTTCCCCATTTGCGGATCTGGGTGGTCGTGGCCTTTATGTGATGCATCCGGCCTGTGGGCCACCAGTTTGACATCTCTGCATACTTCCATTTAATAGCTGATTGAAAAGGGAGGGGAGCCCAGAATCCAGATGATTCTACTCTGGTAAAAATAATATGAGAAACAAGTAAATTATTCTTTACCTATGTCAGAAACAATTCATACTTTAAGGTTTTTTCCCACCACTGATTTCATGTCATCAAAATATCTTTTCACTTTTTCAAGTAAAAAAAAAAAAACAATTTCAAGATCATAATCAGTTTATATAAATGATACAATACAATAGCAGAGTTGGAAGGGACCTTGGAGGTCTTCTAGTCCAACCCCCTGCCTAGGCAGGAAATCCTATACCATTTCAGACAAATGGCTATCCAACATCTTCTTAAAGACTGCTAGTGTTGGGGCATTCACAATGTCTGGAGGCAAGCTGTTCCACTGATTAATTGTTCTAACTGTCAGGAAGTTTCTCCTCAGTTCTAAGTTGCTTCTCTCCTTGATTAGTTTCCACCCATTGCTTCTTGTTCTACCCTCAGGTGCCTTGGAGAATAGCTTGACTCCCTCTTCTTTGTGGCAACCCCTGAGATATTGGAACACTGCTATCATATCTCCCCTAGTCCTTCTTTCTATTAAACTAGACATACCCAGTTCCTGCAACCGTTCTTCATATGTTTTAGTCTCCAGTCCCCTAATCATCTTTGTTGCTCTTCTCTGCACTCTTTCTAGAATCTCCACATCTTTTCTAATTCATGGTGACCAAAACTGAATGCAGTATTCCAATACATATTCTTCCTTTTTAAATGTGTCTTGGGAAATTGGGTGGGGTATCACAACAAGGTTTTCAAAAATATATTCATCATTGTCTTCATTTTATGATAATTTTCTGTTGTGTAGGAGTTACTGTTCTTCAAGAAAAATATAGTCTCTGCAAAAAGAGAGATTTTGGTAATGTAATTTTGTAGACCTAAAATCTCCCTTTATGGAAAACAAGCATCCAGAGCAAAGGTGGTAGTGTGGCAATTTGTATGTCATCTGAGAATTGGTTATGGCTTTCAGGAGTGCTCCCCAGAGGTTACTGGATATAGATATGAGATCCTGTTCATTCTGTTGAGCTCTAGATATCATTTAGGACTGCTACTATACTGTTAATATACCAGTCTCTGGCTCCCTAGCAACCTCCCTGCCAAAGCTCATTGACTGCATTTCTGGTTAGCAGTGGTGTTGCCCAGATCTATGGATTTAGGAAACTGTAATCTTCCTTTCATGGGAGTCAAAGGGATCTGAGGGAGCTCAGATGTTCATGACAACCATGGGCCGATTCCATATAGTAGGTCATCCAGAGCCCGACACACCAAATCTAGTGTCCTGCCTGAGGTCAAATAACAGTCTGATTACCACTGGATCTTCTCACACTGTTATACATTTCAGGGAGGCTGGATCCATTAACAGAATAACAGAGTATTAGATATGCCTGCCCCGGTGACAGATAGGTTGCAAAAGATGCTGGGGGTTTGTTCTATTGACTATTGCAGTCCATCTGAAGTTCTTGTTGATGCTTGGAATAAAGAGATAGCTGAAACTTTGGAAATTTCAACCTGTGCAGAATCCAGTAATGTTTATTTCTGGTTGAACACATGTCATAATTTTGCTTCACAAGCTGTTCTGGTTGCCAATTTGCTTCCAGTCCAGTTCATGGTTTTGGTTCTGACATTTAAAGCCATGCATGGATGGAACCAGGTTATTTGAGGGATCATCTTTCTCCAATTTCATAAGCCTTCCCCACCAGATCCAAGAAACAGGGCATATAAGGGATTCTGGCTTCTATGGAGCTATGTGTTGGGGGTTGGCCTTTTTGGCTCTGACACCTATATTGCAGAAAAATCTCCACCCTGAGGTGAGGTTACTTCTCTCACTTCTGATCTTCTGAAGATCCCTCAAGTCGTGGTTGTGCACTAGGTTTAGGTACCCCAGTGTCCATTGATGTAGTGGGGTGCTCAATTATTATTAATATAGCTTCACCCACTTTTGTTGTTTTTTAGCTTTGACATTATAGTTTATAATGTTTTAATAATATAATTGTTTTAGGTATTTTTCATTGTTTTAGCATTGTTGTATGCTGCTTTGAGTCACTTGTTTTGTAGGATGGGTGACTATAAATTTAATAAGAAAGAAAGAAAGGAAGGAAGGAAGGAAGGAAAGAAAGAAAGAAAGAAAGAAAGAAAGAAAGAAAGAAAGAAAGAAAGAAAGCATTATTGTAATTGTGATTAATTTGCTAAAACCTTATCTGTGGGCTAATTTCAAAAATGTCATAACCTTTTCTTCTGAGGCTATTTTCCTTAGTTTCCCCTTTCTTTCTTCAAGTTGTACATGTATTTCATTTTAAGTTCTGAAAGAATTTATGACTAAATTCCCTTCACAGAGTTAAAAAAAATAGTCATACTTTATTAAATATTAAATAACTGATTCATTATTGTTCTTAAATGGACCTTTTACCTGAAGTGCATGCCTTGTGTAATCTGAAGATCTCAGATTTCCACTAGTTTCCATTACCTTCCATTAACATCCTTCCTTTCAGCAACCTGTAAGTCATATAGATTAACATTCTTCCATTTAGATTTAGATTTTCCTGGAAACATGATGGATGACACTATTATAAATAGTTTCCAGGAAAGGTGAACAATTATAATTTCCAGGAATGATGAAATAATGTAGCATTTTGACTAATATATTTTATTTATCAAGGGAATCAAGTGTTAAAATGAAAAGTAAAAATAAAAATATAACTCAAGTTAACCAATTTAGCCCAATAATATTGGGTAGTTTTTTTGCTTCACTATATATTGTTATACATATTAATTATAAAAAGAGTTGGATTGTTGAAAGAAGTTAAAAAGCTGTTCTTGGATGAACAATAGTCTAGACATAGACTACAGATTGACTTGTTTAAATCATTTGTTAAAAAATTTTTGGTTTTAGAAAGAGTACCATGCCTAACAATATTAAATAAATGATATAATATGCTACAGTGACATACTTTCTTTAACAGATACCTGTTAATAGCAGTACTCCATTTCCCCAATTGGCCCTTCAAAGGGATGACGTCCATATAAATAAGTTGTGACACAACTTTCTTTTAATATGTGCTAGTAATTCAACTTTCTTTTAATATGTGCTAGTAATCTCTTTAAAACACTGAGAAGATTTTTATAATATAACAACACAAGTGAATCCAGTGAAATAAAAGTATCCAGATTCCAATTTTCTGAAATGAAAAATAGTTGAACTCATTTGTTCTTATTTATAAGTGGTCAAAAGAATAGAATAGAATAAAAAAAATATTGGCCAAGTGTGATTGGACACACAAGGAATTTATCTTTGGTGCATATGCTCTCAGTGTACATAAAAGAAAAGATACATTATTTTCATCACAAAATCCATTACGAATCATAAAGTACATATATATGTATATGACTTTACTGTTAATTACAGCTACAATTAATACTTTAAGAATGTTTTTACATTCCGAGAGTGAAATAGACAGTACCTAAATGTGATGTGGTTAATGTGGAACAAATCATGGAAGTAGCAGCAACAGCAAGAGTCAAATTTATAGTATTTCCTACTCACAGTCTACAATACGAGTCCTTTCAACAGTTCCAAGAAGGCTGCATATCCATTTACACTACTCAGGTGACTCTGACAACAGAGATAAACCTCCAGGTGGCCTCAACGACTCTTTAAAAGAATGCAAATGACCAGTTGTCTGCAAGGAGTACAAATCCTTCCATTCTCTACTGTCCAGTCAGGGCTGAAGAAGCTTCTTGGATGAGAAGTGATGTCTTCAAAGAAAAACAAGAAAGTCCAATTGCCCCTTGAAAAAGCACTTTTGGAACAACTATACCTGGATGACTGAGAATCTCCATAGATATTTCCTACACAATTTAATACACCCTCATCAAACTACACTCTGATTATAGAACAGTTACACAAATATACCATCTGACCCTTTTCTCATGCACTTCTACAGAGAGTTTGTGAAGAAAGTGATTCATTTGCAAGTGAAAGTTGCGTCTGGCAAGCTTAACTCAATTTGGTCTGCTTTGCAGCAGAATCCTTTTTGATATGAATATCTCAAATCCTTCTGAGACAACTTAATTCAGCTTAGATTTCAGATGAGTAATTTTATGATGGACATGATATTTCTGTAGCAATATATTATATTATCCAGATGGTAACTTGAAATTTAATATGGAAAATCACTTTTCCTATAGTATATTAGAGTTGGTTTGTGAAGATATGCGACTTTCACTAGCTCCTCATCCCACTTTCCATGAACAGGAATTATCTCTAAAAGCATGCATACTGTTTTCATTCATTTCCCAATGTTTTTCTAAGGGGTCAGTTTTCAAATAGCCAGTTGTATAATGCATATTTTCATGTTGTTCAGGTAGAAGAGATAGGGATTTGCTGAAAAAAAGCAGAAGGATCCATGATTTAATCAGTTTAAGATCATCTGTTATCTTACTTCTACCAACATTTGGTGTCTGGTCTGGACCAAACATGTTGTTCAGTTGATAAGTCATGTCCTACTCTTCATGATCCTGTAGACCAGTAATGGCAAACCTTTTAGGCACCAAGTGCTGAACATGAAGCACACATGTGGGTGGCACTGAATGCTGAAAAGGGAATGTGTGCACATGCTCACCTGGGTCGTGACCTGGAATAAGAGCCAGGGGGCATGCATGTGCTGGAAAATAAACTTCTGGTTTCTGGCATGCGCATGCATGCTGGCCAACAAGTCTTCAGGTTTCTGCCAGGCATGCACACGTGATGATCAGCTGGCCAGCATGCATTCTCATGCTGGAAAATGGAAGATCAGCTCTTCTGGTTTCCAACACTGTTGCACGCACAAAGGCCAGCTGCTTGTTGCATGTTGCATGCCACCAGAAACCCAGAAGAGGAATGGGCGACACTGCATGTGCCACATGGCTCTGTATGCCACCTTGGGCATGTGCGCCATAGGTTCGCCACCATTGCCATAGGCCATAGGATAGGAAGATGCAATATACTAGCCTAGGCTTTCATGGCTGGCACCAATTAAGCAATCAGAATAAAAGAAAACTAGATCACAGCCATTCAACTCAAAAGGTCATACTATTTCATAACAGATGCAGCTCAGAATTCTGAGGATAAGACAAATAAATCATCACCAAATTATCTGCTTTCCATGTGCTGTAATGTAAGGATAAGATGCAGAGATTTTGAATGAACTCTATTCAGGAGCATTTCTAGAAAGATTTAAAGAAGAATTGGATGAAATTTAAATAGAGTTGTTAGAAGAGACTACACAACAAGCATAGCAGAATTCTGAAAAGATGACACATAATTGGGTGCTATGGATATTGACTTTTATAAATTGTTGGCTTGGTTATGGATTACAAATTCTTCACATGGAACATAAATAGAGCAAATGCCCCTCAAAAGAGAAAAATGATTCTTTGAAAAAAATTAAAACAAGATATTATTTTCCTAGAAGAGACTCACATTAGGAGAAAGGATATAAAATATTTGGTTTATAAAAATTTGTGAGGGTAATTTATCACACCATGTGTAAGAATATCGCTGGCGGGCCTCCCATGAAACCGGCTGAATAAGAGAAACACACGCATAGTTTTCTCGGGATAGGAGCACGCAGATCTAACTCCGTACGTCTCTTTTATTGGTTACAAAAGATGGGTGGGTACAAAAATAAACCAAGGGAACTACGTAAGGAAAGATACAATTTCATGTATGGCAAAACTTCACACATGAATATATTATTGATTAGAGAGTCAGAGATATCGTGGCCAGGGATGGAATGTTTTTCTTTGAGACCCTTTTATTGCTGCCATAAATGGAACGTTATCTGCGGGAAACTCCCTTCGTGTCCTTGCATATTTCAGCTAAAGTGTGAGACTAGAGGCGCAAAATTAATCAAAGAATCCAACATTAATCAGAAAATCCCAACAACCATGTATACAAAAAGAAAGGAAGAAATGGAGATGTTTTGGTATATAAATCTCCAACTAAAACCAGAACTTCTATTGAGTGATAAGCAAGAGTAGATGTGCTTACGTGGAATTTAATTTGCACAGAGCTAAGACTATGGTATTGGAAGGAGAAAGTGGAGCTCTACAAACAATCTATGTAGAGGCTGGTAAGTTTTTCCTTATGAAAAACTGGCATTTGATGGGGATTGGCATGGAGTGATTTCCACAACTAGATACAACTTCTGACAAAAATATTAAAACTAGTTATGGTTAAAAGAAAAACAGATCTGGTTGATATATGCAGGGCTGGATTTTCCTATAGGCTAACTAGGCTTCAGCCTAGGGCCTCAAGATCAAGAGGGGCCTTTTATTTTTATTTATTATCCGTGCCACATTTTTTATAAAGGTTAGTACCAATTACAACATGTTTCATTTAATATATTAATATATATCACAGTAATGATGTATTTTATTATCTCTCATGTAATTTACAAACTTAAAAATGGGAGGTGAAAGGGTCCCATAAGTGGAATAGCCTAGGGCCTCTTTTCATCTAAATCCGGCCCTGGATATATGCCAACCAAAAAAATGGTAGTTGAAGAAAGTATATCTATTTTTCAGAAAGACATAGATTCTTCTCAATAATACATTGAGATTAGGATTGATTAGGATTTCAAAGAACTTTACTACTAAAATATCTAAAGCAGAGATATTAGCAGATAACTTTTCAGATCATAATTGTTTTTGGTTTATAAAAGAAAACCTAGTTCTTTTAGATAAAGATTAAATGAAACATTGCTACAGAAAGAAGCAATAGTGGAGAATTGTTAAAGAAAATAATTTTTTGAACTTAATTTAGATAAAACACTGAGTTAAAAAGGGTGTGGTGTGCAAATAAAGCTTTTAGCAGAGATTATTTTATACATCATAATGTTCAACTTCTGCCTGATGTGCTGCATAGCTCTGGAGGATCTATTGCTAAATATTGAACTTGAAGAGGCAAGAGAAAACACAAAATATTTTGGATGAGATAAAAAGAATTCAAAAAATCTCCAGGGAAGATAAGTATCTCCCAACAAATTAAGCTTTTACAGCAACAGCTATCTGTGTTCATAAGATAAATGGAAATAAAAATGAACTATGTAAAGCAAAAATCACTTTGAATGTGCGAATAATTCAGGGAGGCGTCTGGCATATAAACTATGAAAAGAAAGAGAAAAGAAAATGATAACAGAATTTCAAGAGGAAAATGCTGTATTAAGGGATAAGGTTGCTACGCAAAAGCATTTAATCAGTATTATTCTAAATTGCATAAAGGACATGACATTTCTTTAGAGAAAATAGATGAATATCTTAGAAAACAAAATCTACCAAGGATTAAAGAGCAAAGACAAAATGTACTATTATATACCTGTGACAATAAAGAAAGTTTCAGCAGCTATATTAAAAAAAAAAGATTAAATCAGGAAAGTTCGGTAACCAAGTGTATTACTGGATTTGTACTATAAATGTTTTGAGGACAAATTATTCAACCGCTGCCAGACATAATAATTTTATCTTACAGACAGAGATGACAGACACTTCAAAAGAGGCCAATGTATACGATCTCCAACTAGGCTGGCATGGCTTCCTCTGGGAGGGAAAGAATAAATATCATTCCTACTTCCAGAGACATATAGTAAGGGATGCCCTGTTTGGGGTCTGGGGGAAAAAACCCACTACCTGAAAATCCCAATCTGGTTATCACTAGATTATATAATTTTATTTTAAAATATAAAATGGAGGAAGAGATGGTAAAGGAGACAATAATTAGCTGGGGAAGAAATTTTGGCCATAATATAGAGCTAGAAAAATGGGATAAACTGTGGGAAAGAAATTATAAATTTACGAAGGCAGCAGTTTGCAAAGAAAATCTCTATAAAATGTTTCATAGATGACATTTTCCTCCAGCGAGATTGGCCATAATGTACCCAAATGTATCCCACAAATGTTGGAGATGTAGCCACAAGCCTGGAACATTCTATCATATGTGGTGGACGTGCCCCATCACAAGGAAGTACTGGTGCAAAATTCGGAAATGGTTTGAAGAAATTACTAACCAAAAAATAGAACTCAAACCAGAAGCATTTTTATTAGGACTACTAGACCAAAAAATGGATAAACAATCTCAATACATAATCATCATCAAGCCTGGATTGCTTCTGCACAAAACTGGGAAAAAAATCAATACATCCTCAGATGAAACTATAATCAGGAAAATGCTCGAATGCGCAGAAATGGATAAAATGACAATACAGCTAAAAGAAAGAGAAGAATTGGACTTCTATAAAGTATGGAATAAAATGTATAAGTGGCTAGAAATCAGAAGCTAAAACATAAAATAGAGAATATAAATATATGGTGATACAAATAGTTAATATTATCATAAGTGTTAATACTACGTTTGCTACATTATAGGATTATAAAAGCTAAACATAAAAGAAAAGCTGATATAGAAAGCTGTAAAATCACTGTATATTGTTATGCATGTTTTGTGTTGTGTCTTCTTTACTGTTTTTAAAGATTAAAACATTCAATATTTTTTTTTAAAAAAGAGGCCAATATAGCAGTAATATAGAGAGAGGTAGAGGAGCCTAGCAAGAAATTCTAGAGCAAGGGTGTCTAACCTTGGTGACTTTAAGTCTTGTGGACTTTTGGCTTGGGAATTCTGGTAGTTGAAGTCCACAAGTCTTAACATTGCCAAGACTGGACACACCTGCTTTGCACCAATGTCACTACTGAATAACGACTATACGTTGTTCACAATAACTATAGCTGAAAGACTGAAAATAAATTTCAAGAACTTATTCATTAGGAACAAGTGGGGTTTTTTTCCTAAAAGACAGTTAAAGGGCAATGTTAGAATTGTGTTAGACACTTTGGAATATTTGGAACAACATTTGCATTATTTCTTTAGATACAGAGAGGTCCTGTGCCAATTTGGACTTTTCTGTTTAAAGTTTTGAAAGAATAAATGAATTTTGGAGAAAATTTTTATAAAATAAATGCAATTGATTTATACTTCACAGAAAATAGAAATAATTGTTAATAGAGATCTAACAAACCATGGGAGATACAAAAAGGACCAAAACAAGGCTGTCCATTGTCCCCTCTCCAGTTTATTTTGATTCTTCAAATACTGAATAGAAATTTAAAACATGACAAAAGGATTGTGAGAATAAAATGACATGTTGAGGACTTTAGGAGATGATTTGATGTTGGTTTTGGAAGATCTTTTAAAGAGAATTGAAATATTAATAGATAAATTAGAAAAAATTAGTGCATTAGCAAATTTTAAGATTAATAAAAAGAAAACAAAGATGTTAACAAAAATATGAAAATACAAGATAAAGTAGAATTGATGCACATTGTGTGTTTTAAGATTGAGAAGGAGATAAAATACTTGTTATCACCGTGACAAACATAAACTGTATGTTGTTTCAAAATAATTATGTTAAGACATGGAATGAAATTTTAAAAAGATACGTTAAGATGAGACAAAATACAATTGTTGTTGCTGGGGAGAAATTTATGTGATTGAATGTAATTTTTGTTTCAGACAAAAACTGTTTTGACAACTAATGCACCACTTAAATAATCCCAGAAGGATATATCTATATGTGTATGGCAGTGGGGAAAAAAGTATAAGGTAATTATAAAATGATACAAGATGCAAAGGGAACAAGAGGATTGGATTTATCTGACTTAAAATTGTATTTTGCAGCTTGTTGTTTAGTTTGGATGTCAAAATGGATGCTGCTGGGTTTCCATTATAAGGACATGAACTGAGATTTTTATAGTATGTATATTTTTGTAGTATGACAAAGCTAAAATTAATAGATTTTGTAAATTATGATGTTATGCATGCCATATTAAAAATATGGAATTGATGCAAATTCAGGCTGTATCCTAAATTACCCTTGTGGCTCGGACCACAATAAGCATTTTCTATATGAGAAATGCTAAAGTTTTGAAATCTGTAAGGAAAATGTAAAATAAAATGAACAGAAAATCTGGTAGCATGGAAATATACTTGTCACTGGTTTTTCAATTTGCAACTATTAGAAAGGTTTAAAGTAGACAGAATAAGTGTTTTTTTCTGGTGAGACCAGTCTATTATGGGAAAGGAGCATACTGCTTCCACTTTTGTCTTTCGGCCCCAATCCAGTAGCCTTTGGAGACAGTCATTTTTGTGACAAACAATTTTTGTGTTGAATTTATATTTTACCGACAAAGAAAAACAGAATAATTTATGGTTTTGAACATTGTCAGACTTACTTTGAAACAGAACTGTCTACAAGTGATGAACAAATAATTGCCAAAATGTATAAACCTTTATTAAAATTTGAAACAGAACAAGTCAAAGAATATATGATGAATGGACTAGAAAGTTTGGTCACAATATAGAAATGAATCAATGGGGACATACATGGCTGAAAAAAATGAAATTTACTTTATGTTCTAACTTTGAAGAGAAGTTTTTTAAATGGTGCATTATTGGTATATGTCACCAGAATACTTTAGATCAATGCTGGAAATGTGAACAACATGAAAATGCATTTTATCATGATTGATGGACATGTGGACATGCAAAAAAAATTAGAAACAAATACATATACTAATTCAGAGGATCATAAAAATTAATGTAACAATTGAAACCGGAGAAATGTTTGGGGGGATTAATGGACAAATAACTGGAATAAAGTAATGGAACTTTGCTTTTATATATGATGATTGCAGCAAGATTATTATGAAACAAAGGTGGAAAGATTCAGCAATACCCACAATGAAGAAATGGTTAGTGAAGATGATGGAGTTGCAGAGATTATTAAATTGATTTTGTTGATTATAAAAAAAGGCAACATATACAATTATTGTTGACTTGAAACCATTAATAGACTTCTTGTGTGGAACAGAAAAAAATGGAATCATGATTTATTGTTTTGATGATTAGAAAAAAATAAATTATAGAAAAAGAGGGCAAGGATGTCACCTTGGTAATTTTGCATTTATAATCCCTGCAAAGAAAATCAGAAGTTACTTTTTTATTTTTTTATTTTTCCACTTTTCTTTGTGTTTTTCTTTATATTCCTTTCTTCAGATTACTTCTTGTTAGTTTTTATTTCCTTTTAAAAAATGTAATAATATTTTAAAACATGCACACATATGTCATTTGTGCAGAAAGTTTATGCAGAAAATGATTTTTTTTTGGTTTTGTTTTGTTTAAATTAATTGCTAAATATGAAAATGCAACATGTTACTTCAGTTACTACATTTGAGATAATTTGAGATGTTTTCAAAAGTGTTGGCTTTTCTTAAAATAGAGAAGATACGTTTCACTAGGAGAGTATCTTTGAGACATATTTTAGAAACACATAATTACATTTTTCCCTAGGAATGTAGGAGTTCATGTTTTATTTTATTTTTTCCTGCGTGAAACCCTTATCTATATCTCTAAAGATTTAGTAGACAATAGGGTGCAATTTATATAATAAGCCATTTCATAAATTGTGATTTCTTTTGCACAAAAAATGTTTATCAAGTAGGGTTAGCTATTAATTTTAAAAGCTGCATGCATTTTGATTAAGAAAGCAAAATGCTGAGCTATATAGTTATGGAGAACACAAATAAAATTTAAATGTTTAACATTTAAAGAGGAAATAATATATCTTCTGTCACAGATTGCACCGTGCTTCAGTCATCATGCTTAATATTAAAATAAATTTTAAAAGTCCCCAGGATCTTATTGAGGTAAACATTGGTTTTATTTTCAGTTACATATTCTCAAAACTGCAGTGATTATAATGTAATATTTCCCTTGCTTTGGTGCTATGAAATATTTAATTAAAATAATGGCAGAAACTATTGTCCAGTTATTGATCAATCTGCTTGTATCTGCATTGTAAAACAATGTGCAGAGGAAACAAACTCAAGAAGTTACAGATGAATTCTTGGATACCATAAAGCAATAATAAAAAACAATCATTATTTGTTTTATTAGAAGTTCCTGTGTTGGTCATACTTTTGTAATATTTGTCTGTGTTGTTTCAGAAACCTGCTTGGGGCCTGAATAAAAATATATAATATTGCTTCCTTCTTTATTCTCATGGTTCTCAAGAATACATATATAAGACATGGATGTTCTTGGTAGCAGACTTTTCAAACAGTCAGGAATAGTGCGATAACCATATGATCAAAGTACTCCCTCTTTTTTATATATGTCCAAGTGATGAGGCTTTGATTCCAGAGTTACATCCACCTTCCTGACTTTTTAACATCCCTTTCTTGCAGACACTCTTGATCTAGAATGTTAAAATAAAATGACTAACCTTTGAGTAGGTCAATCATTACCTACATGGCGATTTGGGATACCTTCATTAATGCAATTTCTTACAGCAATATAGAGGCTCCTATTTTAACCTTTATATAAATGCTGTCCTTCTTATATATGCACCTTATAGCTTCTGCTCAGGAGATTTTGAAAAATCTCATCTGCTTCTTTTAAATGTTTAGAGTTAGGAGTATTTGGTTATGTAGGTGTTCTTATAAAATAAGAATAACTAGCTTTCATTTCTCCTAATTTTCAGCAATTTAAAAAGAAAAGGTGAATAATTAGTCAAGACAATAATTTGGATAATTGCCTTTAATCATTCAAATACCCATGCTAATTTTTTGATTTGGAATGCACTGGACTGCATCAGATAGGGTAAAAATGAATGTGTTTTTTATTTGCTTAATGATTTTTCATCTGTTCTTGCAAGGGAAAGAAACCTCCCCCCCCCCATAATGATTAACTACACATAATGAAGTACAAGTTCTAGTTTTCAGCGTGAAGATTGATCAAGTCAGTAGACTGAATCCCAATTTAATTTTAAGAGACATTTGAATTAACTGTACATGAGCATTTTCTTTCAGGATTGATAATAACTTTTTAGAATCTTTGAGGGGAAAGGTTTCAACAGCTCTGAATGTGACATCTAATATAGGCAATTTTCAGGCGTGCTTATTACTTTATGCAATAATTTGCATAAATGAATGCCACTTCTGCTTAGGTTGATTACAGAAACTTGCACTAGTACAGTTTGCAATTTGCTTTACAACTCAGTTATAGAACCTCTCTTGTTTATGCTTGCTAATTTGAATCCTGAGGTAAGGTATGGCTTGGACAGAAGGAAAAGGGTTAGGGGAAAGGAGAAAGGAGAAAGGAGAAAGGGGAAGGGAAGCTCTTTGGTATTTATGAAGTTATACCTGCCTAAGTTCCCTGGGTGAGAACAGGGAGTCATAATATGGATGGAAGATTTGGAGGAAGGGGATGGTCTGTTGGTTTTTGGGGAGAATGCTGATTGTTGGTCAGAAGCATCTGGGTGGTGACAGACTAATATACCAGTGGATTTATTGCAGTGACATGCAGTCAGGTGAGGCAAGTGAGGCACAGCCTCACTGCTCTCATCATGAAAAGAAAAAAAAATGTAAAAGGAAAAAGGCGAGAGCTGAGGTGAGGCTGAGCTAGTTGTTGCCTCACCATGGATGACTCTGTTTAACTGTTTAAAAAAGCTTCTAAAAAGTGCCCTCTACTATGAGGCAGGAGAACTGCATGCCTCCTAACTCTGACTTTTTAAGTGTTTTATGGTTACTCGAGCAGAGTTAAGCAGAGGCTTAAAAGCCTAAAAAGTCCAGAGTAGGTGAGGCACACAGTTCTCCTGCCTCATAGTAGAGGGTGCTCATTCTTCCTGTAACTCAGTGGCAGCAGAGTAAGTGACGAGTCAAGTGCAGTCCTTGGTCCCTTCCCTTCCAACTCTGTCATTCTGTTTAAAGCTACAGCCTTGCACCCGCTCTTCCTCCTCTCTTTCTCCATTTCTGATGCCCCCCACCCCCAACCCATGCTCCCTCTTTTTCTTCAGATTTCCTTTTTTTTCTTTTTTCTTTAAAAAATGCAATGCCAGTTGCCATTTGAATTGAGTCTTCTCTGTTGAGTTAACCTTGTGTGAATTGCAAATGGAAGAAGATTGGGGAGGGGGGAATGCGAGCCTACCAAAGCTTCTGACAAATAGGTGGGTTAGTCAGTGGGGTGTCGGGGGAGAGGAGAGAATGCCTGAGCTCCACCACCCGGCAAAAGAAAGCACTTTTCCCTAGGGCCAAGCTGCAAATGCTGGATGGGCTCAGATTGCTTCTTGGCAGGTTGGAAGGCGAAGGGAAAAGAAAGTATTTTGCCATGCTGGGAAATGGCATGGCAAAAGAAGCAGCTGGTGAGGTAGCCAAGAGAGAGCCCAGGAGGAAAGGTCACACGCGGAAGAGAGGAATCTAAGGCGAAAGCAGCACGAGGCTCTCCCTGGACAAGCTTCCTTGCCCCTCGCTGCTTTTCTCCAGTTGCTGCGTTTTGTTGGAAGTTGCCCCCCCCTGCCGCCGCCCCACCTGCCAGAGCATGGATGGCAATAGCGCTTTATTATCCGAGGTGGGCTAATAATAGAATCCAGTCATTTCTGCTGAGCTAAGGCAACACTTATTCCCTTTTAACCGCCTGAGGTTCCTTTGGTGACAGACGGGGATGGCTGCCCCCCCCCCCCAGCTCCAGGAGGAACACGTTTATTCTTCATTGTTTTCTACCCACCTCTAGCTAAATAATCCCTGCGGTGCAAAGTGGGATGGTTGAGCAGACCTGGACAGTTTCCTGCCATTGAGGGCTTTAAACATACTGCTGAGGGATACACTGGGAGAAAGAGTAGGAATTCCTCCTCCCCCTTTGCCTTTCATCTCTCCTCCTCCTCCTCCATTCCATTATGCAAACATCCAGTGCAGGCAACATATATTAAATTAATTATTAATATTTAACTTTCCTTAAATATATTCCAAACTTCTACCCAGGGTTGTAGGGGGTGATATGTTTTCAGTAGTGTATGCCATTCCCTGCTAAACTTTATTACTGATAGCTGTTCATTTCAAGTGGAACTGAAGTAGAATATTAATTCTCGCCATTTTCTATGCCATTGCAAAAAGATCAAAGATGTCACGGTCCTCCCTTCATGATGATCATTTGTCGTGTTTTAATAGGAGACAGGTAGTCCTGAACCTATGACCACAATTGAGCCTAAAATTTTATTTTGCTCAGTAAGACAGTTAAGTGAGTTTTGCCCCACTCTATGACTTTTCTTGTTGCAGTTGTTAAGTGAATCACTGCAGGTGTTAAGTTAGTAACACGGTTGTTAAGTGAATCTGGCTTCCTCCGTTGACTTTGCTTGTCTACTGTCAGATGATTGCAAAATGTCAGATGATTGCAAAATGTCAGATGGTTGCACAAAGTGATCACGTGACTCCAGGACACGGCAACCGTCAAAAATATGAACCAGTTGCCAAGCATCTGAATCATGTGACCATGGGGACGCTGCAATGTCATAAGTGAAAAAACGGTCTTAAGTCACTTTTTTCAGTGGTGTAACTTTGAATAGTCACTAAATGAACAGGTGTAAGTTGAGGACTATCTATATGCTGTTGAAGTACTAAATGTCTTTGTTATATTTTGTAAATGTAAAATGTTTCTGTTCCTCAGCATCTTGGGTGATGATGTCAGTGTCTCACCAGCCATAAACCTCACCGCACACATCACTGATTTATTGACATCCTTAGTGTAGGAGTTGGGAGAAACTAATATATATTTGGGGAGAGATAAGGTGATAGGCAGGCAGAATGGTTCTGGTGACAATGGATATACAAAGTGTGGTGGGAGTCATGGGGCTGTTTGCTTATGGGAAAGGTAGTCCTGGTGTTTAGGTAGTCCTAAACATGATTGATTAGTTGGAATTATGGAGTTGCTCAATTTAACCAACATGACTCTGGGCAGTGTACCACAGAAATAAACACAATAAAAAACAACAAATATGTAAATTATAAAAGAATGACTAAGTGGAACAATTAGACAAACAAAAGGTGGCTCCACTCAACTGAATCTGAAACACCTGGAGGAAAAGACAGGTCCAATAGTTTTTCTAAAGCCAAGAACAGCATGGCTTTATTGGCTTTATATTAGTATTGTGTTCTGTCCCCACTGCCCAGTCATTGATCCTTAGATCAGATTTGTGGCTACTGCTGCTTAATATCAGTCACCTCTAATAAGATTAAACCTATTAAAATAACTGATCTTAAACTCATCCAGGACTGGCTTCTGGGTAGAATTCAATGTGCAAAGGCCTCACATAGCATTGGACTGGGTTATGTAGACTACTTTTTAGAAGCCATAGTCTGAAGCCAATTTGGGCCCATTTCTAAGTCCTATGATTGTTAGGCAAGAGGTGGCACCTGTGTCAAGTTAGAAACTTCCAAGTGTTCAGCCAGGTCTACTAGTCTTCCAAAAGCAACAATTCAAGATAGATTTCATGGTCCCTATAAATCTCTGCTTTTATTGCTGTACTGCCCTTACGTGTGTCTCGTGAGGTTGTTGATAAGTGAAAAAGTGAGGTAAGAAATTGGGTTAGTGATAATAGTATGACAAATTGTCTGGGCAGAAAAAAAAAGCAGAAAACAAAGAGGGATTATTTTTTAGTTACATCTGAACATCCAATGATAGTTGGATTAATTAGATTTTCTTCAATAAATCACTCTTGTTTGTACAGTCCATTGTGCACGGGGATACTGAGAGTGGAGAGGGGTTCCAAACTGTGTCCTAGATTATTTGTCACTATATTGCTCCTGTCTGTTTCTTAAGCAAGTTTCAGACATTTCAATTGAGGTTGCAGTGGGTATTTCAAATTTGTCATCACTTCTCTCCCTGTCTGTAAAGAGAACATTTAAAACTAAATACATTGCAAAAGAATAAATGCCTCTTTTTATTTGTTCTTTCTATTGTCCATAAGACTTTAATAGAGGGCATCTAAGTATTTCTTAGATACTCTTTTGAAATATAATGGTTTTAAAAGCATGGAACCTGCAAGATACAGTGCCTAACGAAATTTTATCTGGGTTCCACAATTACCACTTGTTCATTCTGATCTTTCGGTCTTCAAAAAACATTTTTGCCTTCTTGCGTTATTTGGGTGGCTCATATATAGTTGACCAAATGTAAAAACAAGTTTGTGCTTGATAAGATTATAGGGTTCAAAAGCACCTATTCAGCTTGTATTTCACTAATATTTATGCTGTTTAGATTTTTGCACTTATTTATATCTTGTTACCTTCCCTCTGTGTTTTATTATCCTTCCTGGGACTCGAATTAGTGAAATGAATCCTTAGAGTCTAATTAAGTTGCAATAAACTGTTCTTATCCCTTCCTCCCTCTTGTTCCTTTGAAATGGGCACACAAGAAAAAGAGATTGCTGGAAGGACAAATTCTAGCCCAATTTAAAGGAATATGTAAAAAAAAAGGTACAACAGCATATGCATTATACTTCCAAAATAACAACCTGTGTAATTAGGTAAGCTTCATGATTTGCATGAATATATCATCATTCATGTATCCTGATTTGTTTCTCTTAGATAATTAGGGAAAGGTTCAATTGATGATTTGAAAGAACTAAAAAGAGTTCATAAGATGGTGTCTGGAATGGAAGTATGAAATCAGAATGGCTGATGGGTATCATTTAAACATTCTTGAACCAACATAAAATTTGCTATCCAGATTGCTGACTTCTATCTTAGTTTTATTGTTCTGTTTTAGCCAGTGTCATCCACATGACTTAACACCAACACAATTAAATGTTGAGCTACCTAATTAACTTTCTGCATCTTGAAACTGCCTTTGGATGATGTTAAGGAATGAGAGAACTTACAAGGCAAGGACAAATTAAGTCTGTTTATCATGGTCTGGGAGAAGATGAAAGCAGTATAATGGAGTTACTGTATGATAGAAACAAATATGGTAAATCCATGATTGTGCTGTGCTTAGATGCAGATTAGGAAAGACCTAGGTATAAGAAAACATCTTACTTAACAAGATGTTCTAAGGGGCAGCAATATGCAGTAGAAAAAAATTGGAAGACATATGTTTGGTATAAGGTGAAGAAGTTAATAAGATCCTATATGAAGTAATAACCAGAAAATATTAGTGGTACATTTCTGAAAAGAGATTCTGGTGTCATTTGAAAATTGGACAAAATGTGATTAAGACTAGTTCCAAGATAAATTATAGGTGAATTTATAATTAAAAAAAACAAAATAATTTACCTAGTTATTTTAAAAAGCCAACACTATGTATGATGAATGTATTTGTCTAGACAGACAGATAGATTTCAAGATTGGAGCTTTGAAGCTCCATAGGGCAAACCATTCTCCTCTTCATCCTTTTACTTCGTTTATCACCTTAGAAATTATCACCAGGGATAGGCATAAAATCTGTTGTGCAAGATCTGGGAAAATAGTTCAATGAGAATTCAGAAGATTTAAAAGAAGTTTTATGACATAAGTATAATCTTTATTGTCATTGTACTTAAATACAATGAAATTGGTTGCTATTAATACTCTTAAAAATAGAGCAATCATCAAGTTCTTACAAAAACACTTTAAGGAAAAAAACAACAAAAATAATATCATTTGAGGAATGATAGAAGAGAATATTTGTAACTCAGAGTTATATTTATTTATTTATATTTATTTTGTCAAGCATATATTAGGTAACATATATAAATATAAACATGATTTTGAATACATGAAATGAGTATGAATAAAAGGGAATATTAGGACAGGGACGGTAGGCACATTGGTGCGCTTATGCATGTCCCTTACAGACCTTTTAGGAATGGAGTGTGATCAACAGTAAATAGTCGAAGGTTAAAGTTTTGTGGGTATGGGGAAGAAATGACAGAGTCAGATAGTGCATTCCAGGCATTGATCACTCTGTTGCTGAAGTCGTATTTTCTGCAATCGAGTTTGGAGCGGTTTACCTTAAGTTTGTATCTATTGTGTATTAAGTGTGTATCTTTTGTATGTATATGGGGAAGTCCCTGGAATTCTCTGAGCTTGGTAGCTTTCTTGCAGTTCACTGATAATATTGTCTAGTTTGTTAGCAAAACATCTGCAAGAAAACCACCAAACTCAGAGAGCCCCAAGGATTCTGTCACATTTTGAGAAGTAATACAAATGTCATAGCGACAGTGATTGATTGATTGAGTGCCAACATGTGACTTTTGACTCCTAGTGACCATGAAGATAGATTTTTTTTTCCCATGAGTCAGATCAATATTTACTGCCTAGGTACAGGTCACAAACCACTTTCTGAGTGCAAGCCAGATGACATTTTTCTGCCATTCCCAACCCATTACAAATGCATCCCATATGCATATTTTCCATGTTTCATTCGAAAGTTGTATTTTCTGACTTGAGCTGCAGTAAACACTTCAGAGTTGATGATCTCCAACACATGGCTAGCAGCCATGGCTCTGATTGGCTGTTGCCTTGCACAGCCCTTCCATTCAAGCAGCTGGTTGCTGCTCAAATCTTACATCCTACACCTCAAATCTTACATCTTCAAATTGGAAATCTTTTGGTTTCTGCTCATTTTGGGTACAGCATGAGTTGGGTGAAGCATTTCTCTTTGCTTTCTCATCTCCTGCCCAAAATATTATGACTTCCCTTCTCTTTTTATTTTTAAGTTGCCGTAACCTTGTTCCTTTGTGTGTCTGAATTGAGCTATCAGTTCTTCTTTGCTACAAAGTTTCCATGGATTTAATAGGTGTGTAAAAACAAAGGACAAAGCGTTTCCTATTGCTTTGATTATTATAGCATCAGAGCTACAGTGGTGCCCTAAGGGGGGAAAAAGAGAAAAAGAAAAGTTCTGCATTAGTGTCAAAGAAGATGATGTGGAAGTATGAGATGAAAGCACTCATGTGTGCAAACAACTTGGAAAGTAATGTATCAGCCTTTTGAGATAGATCAGGTCAGAAAAGAAGACACCAGAAGACCCATGGGAACTCTATTGTCACAGGGTATAACAAAACCTTGAAAATTTGACAGATATTCTCTTTTTTCTTCTCTTATACAATCTTGGCTTTTTTCTTCACCTTCCTCCTGTCTGTCTAGGCTAAGCTAATGCGTCCACTGAATTGTTCTTCAAGGCCATTTCTATAGTCCTCATTAGGATGGAGAGGTAGGAGGAATGATTGTGGAGGGGACAGTGGCTGAAAGGAAAGAGTAGTCAAGGAATGTCAGTCCTTCAGAGGAGATCAGATCAGGAAACAGCATTCACATGAAGGCTAGAATTATATTTTATTGAACTTAGGTGTGATAACAGAATCTCCCAGTGAATAGGGAGGAGCTTGCCTTTTTCCAAATACAACCTTGTTTCCTAGGATTTAAATCTTTCAATATAATGGTGTGAGAGAATAACTTTGAGGGATGAAGTTGAAGAGTTGCTGCTGATCAACAATTAAACAAGAGAGGTGAGATTCCCCCCAAAACTTTAACACTGACAGGAAGAAACTCTGACCAAATTTATTAAGTGATTGAAAGTGGTGGCAGGAGATATATACCTTCAGACTTGCAAAATTCTGTTAATGTGGTCTCACAATAAACTAGCTCATATAGTTATTTCCTGTCTGGTTTTCCTGGAAGGGCTGATATTCAGACCACTTTGCTTAAATAACAATTCTTACCTGTTTCACTTAAGATCATGGATCTAATTCTCTACACTGGTAGATTGTCCCAAACAGGCTTTTCTTTCCTGAATGGATAGGAAAGATAAGAAGTAGACACATGGTAATCATCTTGACCAGGGATGAACAACTCAAGGACCAGGGGCCGGATCTGGCCCACAGGATGCTTAGATCTGATCCGCAGGGCCACCTGGAAATGGCCCATTTTTACTGGCAGAGCTCTGGAGCCACTATAGGCACCCCTGACATGAGTGACATTCAGCTGGACACCCCCACCCTATCTCCTGAGGTCAAATGCAACACTGATGCAACCCTCAATGAAATCGAATTTGACACTCCTGATCTTGACTATCTGTCCCCATTCTGTTATAGATCTCAGACATAGTTGTGTGTGTGTGTGTGTGTGTGTGTGTGTGTGTATTTCTCATTTCTCGTTAATTGGGATGCAAGTGGGACATGGGACATTCTCTATATTTTGAAAATACAACCTCATGATGCCTACTTGATTCCAGAGACATACTGTATATGGTTATCATTCTTCAAATGGTCCAGATATTTCTTAAGATGTGGCTCTACTCCCTCATATCTCCCTAATGGGGACAGATTGTTTGTGAAGCCCTTTGAGAGTTTTCTTTCTAATGTTACATAGTTTGCATAGTTTTCATACAGGGTTTTCTCATGTACTTTTTCAAAATTATGTATTATTTATAATTATTATAAGCTACTTATAATGAATAAATCTCAAATCCACTATATCCAAAATTTGCCTTTGCTGTTCCATCTTATCTAATGTTTTCCATCTTATCCTTGAAACAAGTCTTGGTGGATGTATAAAGTACAATATCTCACTCAAAATTTTCTTGGTGAAGTGGTCATGGGTGGGAATTGACAAATTCCTGTTAACCAGTTGAGGCTATTTTTGCAGCGTCTGCTAGTAGTGTGGACGAAAACATTGAAGACATTCAAGAACAAGCATACCAAGTTCTGATTAGTAAAAGTTAATTAAAAGAAAGTTAAAGCAAGAAGCGAAGAATTCCAGCAAGTACACTACTTTCAATTGGAAAATTCTGTATGTACGGCATATAATAAAGTTATGCTTCTCTTTCTTGTTTTTATTCCATATAAAGGAAATGATTGTATTTCTGTTAAATGAGGACAGATTGCATTTGTTGATTGTTTTTGAAACATCTACTGTACTTTACATTAATCTTAGTATCAGCTCTTAAATTGATGTGGGCATGCTCTGTCCCATCCAGTTATTGGGGAGTGCTCTTTATTACCATTTTGACTTGGCTTACAGGATAAGTCAAATGCAGGACCTTATTTCCAGAGAGACATTGGCCTCCCCTCCAAAATGCCCATCACATCTTATGCAGGATCATTATAACTCTAAAGTACTGATTTCCGGTGGAAATGAAGGCGATAGTGAATTGGCATGTATTTGACATGTTTTGTACCTGCAACAGATATGATTTAAATGAAGTCTCAGAAACTCTGATATGAATGTTATTGTGAGAAAATCTGTTCTTTTTCTCGGGTCAAGTATGAAAGTAACAACATTCCAAGGATAATATCACACGAGAAAACCCAGACTTTTATATAAAGGTAAGTGAAATATTTATTTATAAGTCATTCTGGCAATTAAGGATTCCATCTGCTTCTTGAATTACTAAATCTGCAGGCTATAGACCATCACAGCTTGCAGATCTGTCCCTAAAGAAAGAATGAAGCAAAAAAGAGCTGACTCTATTATCCCCTAACGGCCCTGACCTGCAGTTTCAGGTGTTGCCTTTTGGGGCTGTGATTGATCGACAAAGGCTATTTCAAATGCCCCCTATTTGTGCTTTTCTACTGCAGATGGACTGCTGAGAGATTTAAATGAATTATCTCCAAGGCCTGACAATAAAAGCCTCGTATTGAGTAGTTGATATTAACCGTTGTAGCAGAGAGAAGGTCAAAGTCAGTCTTTCCAGAGAGTATATTCAGTGTTAGTGCCTGTCACTAACATTGTTAAAACCCTTTGCTCAGTTTTTAATTTACTGTTATATTCTAGTGGGTATTTTGGGATTAGTCCCAAGGTAAATGCAACAGAATGATTTAAGGTGAAAAGGATTAAGGACATAGTTGAAACTCAAAAGGAAGAAAGTCGCAGGAATGCTTAATAATTATTTCATGCTATTGTGGACCCTTAACCCCTATAAATGATAATTTAAGTTAAATGGCTGGGGATGGGTGGGAGGGAACCCACCTGAATATATAAACAAATGCTAGAGTTGGAGGTACTGATTTCTGCAATATTATACTTTTGTTATTATTGAAATAACAAAAAAGAAAAACTAAAAGAGAACATGACAAAAATAATAAAAAATACAAAAAAATAGATTAATACAGAACCATATTTCATTACAATTTGCGAGGATTTGCCATGAATAAAAGGTTCTTTCTGATTGAACTTTTTCTGATAAGTGGAGCTATTGATACTTTACTGAAAAGGGACATGAACATTTTGGCTTAAAATACTAATTCAGTTAATTAACCAATTTAGGTTTCTCTTCGCCCAATTTCCTTACAAACCACAATAAAGAAATGTCTAACACATTTAGCTACCTTAGCTTAATAGCTTTAGATAAAGAAAGCTACTACAACCTTAGTAAATGACCATGGGAGAACAAACAATTTGATCTGCAAGCTTTCAGTCTTCCTTCTTTTCACTCACAAACTATATATCTTGCTCATATAGTGTATACTTGATTTCCCCCCAGCCTATATGAAACTTAAGTCTATTTATATATTGTATCCATGCAAAAGATTAAAAAAAGCCTCCTCAGCAGTTGTGTTGTGTTGTGTTGTATATACATACATGCACACACATTTCAAACAAACTTTATGTAATATTATCATATATTTTTTCCCTAGGTGCACCAGTATAAACACAAATTCATACATATCACCTTGTAGAAGATTAAAAAAAATAAGTAAATGCCTTGCTGAAAATCCCTTAAATAAAAGAATGCTTTTTGCCCAGACTCCATCTATCCATTTAAAATTTGGCAATGTTTATTGACCTCTATGAAATGGAAAGGAGCCATTAAATCTTACTTTCTTTGCCAAGAAATAAAAGCAGCAATTTGTCAGTTCCTAGAAATGGAACAATCATGTTCTAGAATTTGAAAATGTCAGCATTTTTTGGAATGGGCAACTACACCTGCAAACAGCACACATTTCTAGCAGAAACACAAGAGTACCTTACTTTGTGATTTCTCATGGAACCAATGGAGAGGTCTCATTCATTTTGAAATAAGACCAAAGTGATTCCCATGTCAAATCTGTGAACTCAGATCATCTGAATTAAATCAATTTCCTAAATTGGGAGCTAATCAAATCTTGTAATAAGTAGTGCAAATATCTTTTCTAATAACTTAATTCTGAGATATATTAACACCATTAAATATTAGGTCAAAGGAGGACATGCATATAGGATTTCATGTAATTTTATATTTGGTTGTCTTAGTATGTTTATAGTCCAGGAAAAGTCATCTAAATTATATATCAAAGGAGCTTTCAAACATTACATTGTAATCTGTTTCTGTGAAGGATTTGGAAGAAGAAATAATCACATTTAATGAATATATTTGAATTGAATTTGGAATTGATCCTCAACATACAAAAGAGCTCCTTTACTTAGCAGAAGTAATGAAATCATGTTGAACCTTCCCAACTATTGAGATTTTAAGCTATTTCTCCTTCTCTCTATACCACCATTACTGTATACAATATTTGTCTGGAGAATTTTGTCCAGATATTTGTGGTATTGATCAGCCAATGAGGAAGGCTGCCAAAAATCAACTGTCTTCTGTCAATGTAATCATCCAACACAGATACATTTTTGCAGTCTATATCAACCAAAATTGTTGCTCCCCCTCATAGCGATTCTTTTTCTGTCTTAGTTTGAGTCTCTTGAGATGACCTATGTTGTATTATTTACATGAAGAAAATCATTAACTGAGTTAAGGAATCAACTATTCTGTGCGAAGGAAGAAAATAGGATGAAGAAAGGAAATGTGCATTCAACATCAGCTTGATATTATCTTATGTAGCTTAAATTACATCTGCGGGGGAGGAGGGAAAAGCTTTTGTGGACTGATATTCCTTTCCTCACCCTGGGGCATTAACGTTGAATTACTGTGTTAAAAGACCATTTAAAAAGCAATAGCTTTCCAACAGGGAATAATAGATTTGGAAATAGAAAAAAAAAGCTTTCATTTAACCTTATAGATTCTCAAGCTGATGTAAAAATCTTCTTTACACCAAAATAAATAAATGAAACAAAATGAAGGCCATTGTATATCCTAAACATTATTAAGTTTATTTTGTCTCCTTGTCTCAGTATCTTGCTATTCTCATGCTATTCTCACTGGTACCTATAGTAACTGACTAACCTTCCATATAGTAATAGATGTAAGAAACAGTGGAAATTACATTTCCAAATAAACTCAGCATTTTCAAGTAGTTTGATTAAGCATTTCAAATATAAAACAATTAATGTCAGTCTGCACACTAAGGGAGGGAAGGTAGTAATTTTAGATAAATGTTAATATTTCATACGGATCATTATTTAGGACAAGAAAATATAAATTAAATAAAGCCAAGTTGCAAATAAACTTTTACAGAACAAATGCTTTATTTAAAATAAAGCTAGAGTTAGTTCAATCAATGAACTGAGTTCCCTAACCTAGCAGTTTGGCATATAGGAAACTACAGACCATTCAGCTTAACATGAAATATTGGAAAAGATAATTAAAAAACAGATCTGCGAACATCTAAACATAAATAAAGTTATAAATAAAAGCCAGCTTGGGTTTGTTAAAAATAGATCATGCCAAACCAAACTTATTCCGTTCTTTGACAAAGTGACTATGTTAGTAGACCAATGAAATGCTGTGGACATAGTATACTTAGACTTCAGTAAGACATTCAACAAAGTAGACCACAATCTACTTCTTGGAAAGCTGAAAAAATATGGGATAGACAGTACCTTCACCAGAAGGATTTGTAACTGGCCAACAAACTGTATTCAATGAGTAGACCTTAATAGTACTACATCTACATGGAGGGAAGCAAGCAGTGGGAAACCACAAGATTCTGTCAGTACTCTTCAATATCTTCATAAATGATTTAGATAAGGGAATAGAAGGGGAACTCACCAAATTTTCAGATGACACTAACCTGGCAGGAATAGACAATACCCAGAAGACAATCTCAAAAGCCAAAAAGCTCCTGACAGACTTGAACAATGGGCTGTATCCAATAACATGAAATTTAATGCAAAGAGGAACAAGGTTTTACCCCTAGGCAGGAAAACCAAAGGTAGATTAGGTGAAACCTGACTCAAAAACAGTAACTGTGAGAAGGACCTTGGATGTTCACTTAAACATGACCCAGCAGTATATGGCAGCAGCCAAAAATGCTAATACAATCCTTGATTGCATAAATAGAGGCATAGAATCAAAATCAGATGAAGTATAAGTATGGCTTTATACATCGTTAGTTAGACCACACCTGGAATACTGCATCAAGTTTTGGTTGCCACATTACAAAAAAGATGCTGGGACATTGGAAAAAGTGCAAAGAAGACCAACTAAGATGATTAATGGCCTGGAGACAAAAACATATGAAGAACAGTTGCAGAACTAGTCTAGAGAAAAGGACGACTACGAGCGACATAGTAGTACTCCAGTATTTGAGAGGCTGCCACAAAGGAGAGGAGATCAACTTATTTTCCAAAGTACCAGAAGGCAAGACAAGAAACAATGGATGGAAATTACTGTAATCAATGATAGACACAACCTGAAACTTCCTAACAGTGAGAAAAATTGACTAGTAAAACAGCTTCCTTCAGAAGTTGTAGTTGCTTTATCACTAGGGTCTCCTACTTGTTAGACTAGAAGACCTCCAAGGTCCCTGCCAGCTCTATTATGATTGATTGATATGATCATGCACTGTATAATTTTGACAACTGGTATAAAAAGAAAGTTTGATATACAGTGTGACCAATACAACTTGTTCTGTTAAGAGAGAAGTTTCCTGAAATTGACTCCATCATGTGTCTGAAAGCTCAGAAAATTAAACCTCTGTTCCTGGTGACCCGACTCAGATTGGATCCTGCAATATAACTTATATTTATAGTACATGTCAATACATTACATTGCATAACGAACTTTGCATACAAGTGCAAATAAAAGAAACACAGTTTTTCTAAAATTATAGATTAAGATTTGCCAATGGACTAAAGAATAATTACATTTTCCCATTGTCTATTTGCATAAGAAATGATACTGGACAAGAGGCCAATGTCAGCTGGTTATGCGGTAGAAAATTTCCTAGTGTAATGGTTTATAGCTATCAATTTTCAGCATGTCACAACTTTCCTTCCTTTCCTTTCCTTTCCTTTCCTTTCCTCTCCTCTTCTCTCCTCTCCTCCCCCTTCCCCCTTCCCCCTTCCCCCTTCCCCCTTCCCCCCCATTTTACATTTAAAATAATTTTTACTGTAATAATCCAGAGCAATCAGACTAATTTGCTATATATTCTGGGACAATGCAAACCTGTTCAAAAGAATTTTTGGTTCTGACTTACTAAGTGAATCTAACAGATGACATAATTCTAGGATCACACTATCTTGTGGAACTGTGAATAAATCTATGTGTTAATTGTTAGAAATCACAATTGCATTGCACCTTTCTTTTTTTATATTATTGTACATTACTATTGCATACTTTTATAATTGTGTATATGTGTATGCAGGCTTACTTATGAATTCTGAGTCACGTTTGACTCACGCTATTATCGTGGCAAGGATGTTCAGAAATGGTTTGCCATTTCCCAAGGCTGAGAAAGAGTGACTGGCCCAGGGTCATTCAACTGGCTTTATGTATGTAGCAAGACTAAAACTCTTATTCTCTCACCCTCTAGCGAGATATGTTGTCCCTTACATCTACCTTGATCAAATATGAATAAGACAGATGTATTTACTCAGAAGAATAGAACTAGCACACTCAAGGGTATACCATTTCAGTGAACATCAGTTAGACACCATATTACAATGATTAATTATATCTTTGCACTTATTCTTTTTTCCCCAAAGACTCATTCAGCTTCCTTTCAGATTGATGTACCATATTTACTCCTATTGCTGATTCTAGCACTTTGTTCCATCTCATTAATTCAAAGAATAAGTGACTTCAAGGAATATTGGGAACATTATTAATCCAAAAACCATTTCTCTCTGCTTAACCAATTATTAAAGAAGTTTTATTGTCTGAGCAAACTAAATAGAAAACCTGAAAATATCCAGACACCTTCACTAGTATTGAAGTGGGTGCTATTTTTAATGGATAAGGAGAACTGTGACATAGTAGCAATATTGTTGGTTCCATGTTTCTAACTGTGTTTGTACTTACCGTTTCATACCCATTACTTTATCCTTTCAACACAATCCTTTCAACACAAAATAACTCTTCTCACTGAATTATTTCCATTATTATTTCATCAAAGAGAAAAAAAAAAGAATGCTGTTCTATGCCAGGAATGTGCAGGGACCCGTTAATTCTGTTTACAAATCAGTCAGTAGACTTTCAGAAATAGTTCAATTAAATATGATATAAAGGAAACAATATATGCTTTATCATAGCAATAGGATGCCCTTTCTCACATTTCTTTCCAAGAAAATATCAAGTTTAGGACTTTGTTCTTTGTAGCCATTGGCAGAAGGTCATAATAATAATAATATTCATTAAATGTCAAAGGATGCTACAAAGGCATGGAATCTCGCTAAGAAAGGTGGGTATAGTAGTCACATAACTTTTCAAAAATGCTACCCAAGGAAAGTTTATTTATTTGTATCTCACCTTTATTATTTTTACAAATAACTCAAGATATCCAACGTAACCTACACACCTTCCTTTTCCTATTTCCTCTATAACAACAACCCTGTCTTGTGGGTTGTGCTGTGAGAAAATGATTTGTCCAAGGTCACCCAGTTCTATTGCTACTAAATTATACATGCTAGGTTTCATTATGAGCTACATATTGTGAAATATTCCTGCAATTCTAGTTCTAGAGTTAATGTGATTTAGTCTAATCACTCTCTCTATTTATATTTACAAAGTATGGATTGGGCTCGACTAGATTCTAAAAAAAAACCCATTAGATTCTAGTAAACCATTTGACTTTTATAAAAGGATGAAGTGAAATAATATTGATGCAACTGCTGTTTGATGTAGCTACATAATTAGAGAAGACAGAGTTTTGTCAGCCTAAATCAATTTATCGCCTAGAGTGGCATTTGTGCATGGAGAGGTCAAAACAGGAAATATGCCAAATGTGGTATGGTGAGCCAAGCTCCATCCGTTTTGTATAGTCAAGTGTAAATGACACATATACAAGGGGAATGGAGCTAATTTAGTTTGACTGAACTTTGTCTCCATTCATTATGTAGTTGGATTAAACAGCAGGTACATAAATAGTATCTTATTAATAAAACATAACTTTACCTGCTTTATAAACCTTCAGCTTGATCAGTAGAGTACAGTTATGTCCTCTTTAGTACGCTCTAGTTACAGATCACCCTATTTCTGCCTATAGCTAGTCAGTCATGCATACTTGATGCACATATAGTATTATTGGCATGCTACTTTTGGTACTTGAGCAACTAATTATAAGTCTTAAGATATTTTCAAAGAGTTTTCCCAGGCCAATAATGTAACCATTATATATATATATATATATATATATATATATATATATATATATATATATATATATATATATATATATATATATATATATATATATATATATATATATATATATATATATATATATATATATATATATATATATACACTTTATGTTCTGCTCTACTCTGCTCTTATAGGCTATTCTAAAATATGTTATAATATAGCATTTTCTACATACACATTGACTGGGTAGTATAAGACGTTATATTACATGCAACACAAAATGTACTCATCTCTGAAAAGGTTGTATATAAAAACATATTCTGAATATATTATCCCCTCTATATATGTAATGGTAATTAAAATTTTCAATTTCATTAGGCAAGTTTAACAATTAGAGAGTAGCTGCATCCACTTGTTTCTTTTCCACACCAACCCAATCTGTTTGGTTTACAACCTTTATTCTTGCTGGTAGATGGCCAACCCATTTTATGTCTGCACTGAAAGACATTTACATTCAACTTTCCAAAATGAACTTGTCTTTTTATTAGTATTTCCTTCGTTAAACTGTCTATGACATGATTTACTCTGATGCATGAAATAGGAGAGCCTTAAATTAAATCCAGAGGATTAGTGCTTTACAATTTACAGGGCAGGCAATTTTAGCCTGGCTTACACTTCATATCCACTCAATTAACCTCACAGAGTTTTCAAACAAAAGTCAGTATAGCATGCATCATTTGAAGGGGGCAGGGAAATGTTGTTTCTTCTTCTCTCAAGGCAAGCTGAATCCCAAACCAGGGTTTGAAGTGGGGTAGACAACCCATACAGTTCAGAGCATATTATTATTACAGGAAGCCTTATAGGATTATGTTATAGAATGCTTAGAAATGGAAATACTCCACCATTGTAATTAACCTAAAGTCTAAACAAATGAAAACACTTATGAACCATACATATATATATTAGTGCAAACCCTTAATTAGAAAACTAAATTAAAGCCTTTCAATTTCTTTCCTGGCATAGTGAAAAGATTCGTTTATATTTATTCGTTATTAAATTGATATGCCATCCAACCCACTATTGAATGAGTCTGGGTGATTACAATATCATAAAACCCAAAATCAAACAATTAGAGCATTAACAACATTAAGCCTCCAAATTAGCAAGAAATTGGATAAAAAGGAGTCAGTGTGCAATACGGTGGAAGTGGAATTGTTTCATAATATTCTAGCCACCTTCAGGATGGAGGCCCAAAAATATTTGGCAGAGCCAGATTTTGGGGCCTTTTCAGAAAGCCAAGATATGGTGTCACATCTCATTTCAAGATGAACAATGTTCCCAAGGATTGGAATCACAGCAGAAAAGGCTCTTCTCCTGGACCTTACCAGCCGAATTTCCTTGGCCAACAGGATCCACAAGATGCATCTTCTACCAGAGTGAGTGGGATGAGCCAATCTCATTGGACACAGTTCCTCAGATAGTTAGGAATGAGGTATATGGGCAAGGTTTAATTGTCCGGTGGCTGAGTTGCTTTTATACATCAATTGAGTCTGTGTTTTTATTTCATTTATTAATTTATTTTGTTATTTTATGTTGAAATATATATCTATGATATCACTTGTGAGTGGTGAAAAATAGATCATTTTTTTTATTTCCATAACAATTATTAGTCCCAACTTATAGAATTGAGGAAAAAACACAACCGAAAGGAGATATCTTTTATACAATGTTTCAAGGATTCAGTGGCAAATATCACCATTCCAATTTGCAATCATAATCGGATTAGTACTGGATTTGTACTTGTCTATATAAATGGAGCCGTTTTATTATTGAAAAAAAGCCACAGTTTTCTGAAATGGCAGGAATGTCAGAAATAGTGGAGGAACTATCAATGTTCCATGTGAGTCAAGAACACATTGTTCTTGATTGGCATGGAACATTTGAGGTATGACCTACTTATATTGTTACTTTCTCCCTTATTAGCTCTGCCTTATGAAATTATGTGGGCTGGAGTTCTACCACCTTGAGTCGAATTCTTTCTGGTCTGTACAAGTAAACACTATAATATTGTTTTATTTTGAGTTGGGAAAGGATTAAGGAGTTTCAACATGGCATATTATGCAAATGAGGATTTGAATTTCGTGCAAGTCACTTTTGCAGAGTCCAAGGGAAGTGCCTTAGAAACAGATGCTCATTCTATCTTTGCTAGAATTTATCCTGTATGTATTGTGTTGCTGTAGTCAGACAATCAGTCAGTCAGTCAGTTAGTCACTCATTCGCTCACTCACTCACTCACTCATTCGCTCATTCACTCACTCACTCACTCACTCGTGTTTTCTATTTACTATAGCATAAAAAGAAAAAAAATCAAACTGAAGTAGGGTGAATTGAGCAGCTTTTAGATTAAACAGTAGGATTGCTTTGATTTGAATTGAAACAAGTACCTGCAGATAGTTTTGATGGACTTTTGCACAAGCTGATCTTGCTATATTAAAGCTTCAGTGTTGCCACACTGGAGCTGAAGGATAGGCCAGGGGGCGGGGTGAGAGATAGAGGGGTTTGTGTATCCAAAATAAAATACTTTCTCTTGAGAACCGAGGACATCCTCACACCTGTGGAAGAAGGAGGGAAGTCTCCAGATGACTAGACAGCATCTTGATTGGACCATGTGGCTCATTGTTTGGGGTTTGAGGAAAAAAACTTTTTCTTTTAACAAGGTGAAAACTGTGGCAACCTTTAGAGTTGGTTTTCACCGGATATGTGACAATATGATTTTTCCAATAAAGCTATCCTTTGAGGAATTTGCCTGCCTAGGGGTTTTGCTTGCAATAGATCTATTACTTGGTACCCTGACAAATACACAGGTATGCTTTTGTTATTATACAAATCCCTTTTTTCAGATTGGACCTTGCCTATCTGTATAAACAAAATTATAGAATATATATGAATGTATGGATGTATGAATGGCTAGAAGAAAAAGTGTTTGGACTGTAACTACAGTTGTTTGAGATACTGTCCTGTTAGGTCAATATATAGTACTGAGTTAAAGGAGGATGTTTCATGGTGAAGTTGAAATCCTAATTCCTAGCCCTCCCAGGAGGCTCAGAAGAACATCATGGTTGATAGTATTGAATGTTGATGGGAGATCATAAAAGATCCGAATGGGTTCCCCACCCATCCAATCATGAGATAAAAGATCATCAACACAACTTGTATAGTCTCCATCCTAGGCTTGTATTTGAGCCCTGAATGGAAAGATTAGGTTTTGTCTCCACTATTAAATCCTAACTTTCAAGGAGTTCAAAATAATTCACTTTATAAATAACTAAAGTATTTTTAGGAAAAGCAGCATAGGCTAAAATATTAGCATTAAACTTATTTCCAAGGTAAAAAATAAATCACATTTCAAAACAGAGAGAAATAGAACCTGAAAAAAAAAATAGGTAGATACCAGGCAAACTCCACGTGGAAAGAGTTCCATGACCAACTGTTCATCTCTTAGTAGCTCTCCTATCAGATCTCAGAAAGCAATCCATATTGAAGATCTCCTTCAAGCATTATAATGTTCCAATCCCAAGTGTTCTTTTCCAACTGAAAGGCAGTATGTGACTAAAATAAACATTAAGAATATGTGTATATATATCAGTGACGTGCAGTCAGTGGAGGCAGGGGAGGCGGAGCCTCACCACTCTCATCATGAAAATAAAAAAGAATTACTCCAGGAAGCCGTGAAAGTGGCTGGGAGAGGCGCGCGGCTTGGTTTAGCCTCCCTGGACATCTCAGCAGCAGCCCCAAGTGTGCCGATCTCGCCATTTTTTAAATCGGGCGAGCCCAGGATCCTTGCAAGGGGAATGGGACGCGTGCAGGAGGCTCCTCAGCTCCAGCCTCAATCAGCGCAGCCGCGGTCCCCTTCATCTTGCCTCAGGAAGGAGGGAAATGGGACCACGTATGCAGGGGAAGGGGATCGTGGCTCTGCTAATCTGAGGCTGTGCGCTAAGGAGCCGCCTGCACACGTGGTCCCATTCCCCTTGCAAGGATCCCGGGCTCGCCCGATGCAAAAAATGCCTAGGTACCATGTTTCCCCAAAAATACAACCTGTCCCGCACTCACTGACCTAGCGTTATCCCGAAAGCGCCAAGTTACAGGAGCCGGGGGTGGGGGGAATGCTCACGTTGCTTGCCGCCTTCGGTATACCGCTAGGTTGGGGAGTGGCGTTCTGTCCGCCCGCTGCCGCCCGCCGCCCGCCATCGCCGCCACCCCGCTCCACTCCGCGCATAATTTCCAAACTCCAAAACTTCCAGCATCGGCCGCTCTAGGAGTGCTCTCTATGGTGGGTCGGCTGCTGGAAGACTCTGTCCGGAAAACTCTCTGTCCGGCAGCCGCCCCACCATAGAGAGCACTCCTAGAGCGGCCGATGTTGGAAGTTTTGGAGTTTCTGAAAAACCTTTTGCCAAGAAAAGTGCAGACACCTTGTCCAAGCCGTTTCTGAGAATCGGACAAGATTAAATAGAAGGGGGTGAGGTGGGATAAGAATAGAAGATGGAAGTCTCTGACATCTGGAGTATATTGATTTGGATCCTGGTTTAATCTTGTCATCCAAATAAATCAAAGCAACATGTTAATAATGATTAACATCTCACTAATTTCAGTGGGTTTACTTTTAGATAAGTGCTCAACTACAGCAAAATTTAGATAACTTGCCAAAAACTTAATGGATGTTGGAACAGATAGAATCGAATGTTCTTATTCATTCTCCAATATGCATGTAAATTGCCATTCATTGTATTTAATCTTCAGATTTTCCAAACACAGGCATCTGTAGAGCTAGCACTGTTCAATACCTTAAAAGTTTTGAAAACTAATTAAATAAACTACAAGTTATACTTTAAAAATTGATAGACACATCTGAATTCATAGCTAATTTTAGCAATAAGGTGTTTTCATGCATAGCAAATGTTTGTGTCATAACAGACTATAAAAATGATACAGATGTTAGGGAACGTGAACTGACATGTGCCGTGGCCCTGTGGAATTATAATTATAGCCATCCTGGAATGTCTGCAGTTGATTCTGTTTTGCCAGTGATTTTGTATCACTTAAAATATATTATATATTTATATGGAATTTAGAAGAATATAGTTAAATGTATAGTCATTGAAATAAACAGACCTTGTTTAATTTTTGACACACTGATACATTTTGTATTATAGAATCATGGTAAACAAGAATGATTAAAAGCTAGAAATATAACTCAGATTTACAGATCCATTTTGGACTTTAAAACCTTCAACCATTTTTTTAAAAAAACCCTATTATTCAGATGCCAACAAATTTACTCTCCACCTTGTTAAATCCCTGTGGCCCATGTTAAAAGGCTTGCCAATTGTACATTTTTAGCATCTGCAAATTCAGGAAAATTATACATACATACAGACACACACACACACACACACATATATACATATACATACATACATACATACATACATATATATCAGCACGTCACTGATATATTATATATATATATATATATATATATATATATATATATATATATATATATATATATATATATATATATATATATATATATATATATATATATATATGCTGGTTTTGTTGTATTCGGGTCTTTTCCCGTGTAAGGTTGATATATATATATATATATATATATATATATATATATATATATATATATATATATATATATATATATATATATATATATATATATATATATATATATATATATATATATATATATATAATATATCAGTGACGTGCGGTGACGTTTATGACTGGTGAGGGTGGTGACGTCATCAAACCACGTGGTTGCTCCGATCGCAGGGGTGCAGCCCAAACGGAGAAGTTTCTTCAGCTCCAGCCTCAATCAGCGCAGCCGCGGTCCCCTTCATCTTGCCTCAGGAAGGAGGGGAATGGGACCATGTGTGCAGGGGAAGGGGATCGCGGCTCTGCTAATCTGAGGCTGTGCGCTGAGGAGCCGCCTGCACACGTGGTCCCATTCAGCTTGCAAGGATCCCGGGCCAAGTTACAGGAGCCGGGGGTGGGGGGAGCGCTCACGTTGCTTGCCGCCTTCGGTATACCACTAGGTTGGGGAGTGGCATTCTGTCCGGCCAGAGGGGAGAGTTGCCGGGCGGCTGCTCTCTTGTGAACTGGCTCCCGAAGAGCCGGGCACAGCCTCAGGGGCGAAGCAGCCATGAGGTAACTATGCTCACGAACAGCCGCCCGGCAAATCCCCTCTCCAGCCAGGAAAAGCACCATTCACCAAGCACTTGCGCAGCTCTCCCAGGCCACCGCCGCCGCCCGCCGCCGCCGCCCGCCCACCACCCACCGCCGCCTGCCCGCCACCCGCCGCCGCTGCCCGCAGCCGCCGCCCGCCGCCCGCAGCCGCCGCCCGCCGCCCGCAGCCACCGCCCGCAGCCGCCGCCCGCAGCCACCGCCCGCAGCCGCCGCCCGCCGCCGCCCGCAGCCGCCGCCCGCCGCCGCCCGCAGCCGCCGCCCGCCGCCGCCGCCCGCAGCCGCCGCCCGCTGCCGCCGCTGCCCCGCTCCACTCCGCGCATAATTTCCAAACTCCAAAACTTCCAGCATCGGCCGCTCTAGGAGTGCTCTCTATGGTGGGTCGGCTGCTGGAAGACTCTGTCCGGAAAACTCTCTGTCAACCTTACACGGGAAAAGACCCGAATACAACAAAACCAGCATATATATATATATATATATATATATATATATATATATATATATATATATATATATATATATATATATATATATATGTATGCATGTATATGTATATATATGTGTGTGTGTGTGTGTGTGTCTGTATGTATGTATAATTTTCCTGAATTTGCAGATGCTAAAAATGTACAATTGGCAAGCCTTTTAACATGGGCCACAGGGATTTAACAAGGTGGAGAGTAAATTTGTTGGCATCTGAATAATAGGGTTTTTTTAAAAAAATGGTTGAAGGTTTTAAAGTCCAAAATGGATCTGTAAATCTGAGTTATATTTCTAGCTTTTAATCATTCTTGTTTACCATGATTCTATAATACAAAATGTATCAGTGTGTCAAAAATTAAACAAGGTCTGTTTATTTCAATGACTATACATTTAACTATATTCTTCTAAATTCCATATAAATATATAATATATTTTAAGTGATACAAAATCACTGGCAAAACAGAATCAACTGCAGACATTCCAGGATGGCTATAATTATAATTCCACAGGGCCACGGCACATGTCAGTTCACGTTCCCTAACATCTGTATCATTTTTATAGTCTGTTATGACACAAACATTTGCTATGCATGAAAACACCTTATTGCTAAAATTAGCTATGAATTCAGATGTGTCTATCAATTTTTAAAGTATAACTTGTAGTTTATTTAATTAGTTTTCAAAACTTTTAAGGTATTGAACAGTGCTAGCTCTACAGATGCCTGTGTTTGGAAAATCTGAAGATTAAATACAATGAATGGCAATTTACATGCATATTGGAGAATGAATAAGAACATTCGATTCTATCTGTTCCAACATCCATTAAGTTTTTGGCAAGTTATCTAAATTTTGCTGTAGTTGAGCACTTATCTAAAAGTAAACCCACTGAAATTAGTGAGATGTTAATCATTATTAACATGTTGCTTTGATTTATTTGGATGACAAGATTAAACCAGGATCCAAATCAATATACTCCAGATGTCAGAGACTTCCATCTTCTATTCTTATCCCACCTCACCCCCTTCTATTTAATCTTGTCCGATTCTCAGAAATGGCTTGGACAAGGTGTCTGCACTTTTCTTGGCAAAAGGTTTTTCAGAAATGGTTGGCCATTGCTTTCTTTGTATAATTGAAGCCGAAGATCATCCTAGCTCTGTGCCTGATTCAGGACTAGAAATCAAAGCCTCCCTGTTTCGAGAATGACTACATGTAGTCCTTGATTTACAACAGTTTATTTAGTGACTGTTCAAAGTTACAACAGCACTGAAAAAAGTGACATATGATCGTTTTTCAGAGTTACGACCTTTGCAGCATCCTCATGATCAGGTGATCAAAATTCAGATGCTTGGCGAATGATTCATATTCATGACTGTTGCTATTTCCCAAGTCATGTGATCACCTTTTGTGTCCTTCCGACAAGTAAAGTCAATGGAAAAGCCAGATTCACTTAACAATTGGGTTGCTATCTTATCAACTGCAGTTATTAATTTAGCAGGCAAGAAAGGTCGTAAAATGGGGCAAAACTCAATGTCTCACTTAACCACATAAATTTTGGACTCAATTTTGGTCATAAATTGAGGACTACCTGTACCACACCAAGCTGATTCTCCATTTTTTTATTTAACTGTGTTAAATTTTTTTAAAAAAAAAACAAATCTAAACAGTTCTTTCAGTATGTGATAGAAATGAACATACATATTAAAGAAGGCATGTATATATATATATATATATATATATATATATATATATATATATATATATATATATATATATATATATATATATATATATATATATATATATATTTGTGCTGTAATTGTACTGATAAATAAATAAAGGGAGACTAGGATAGATCTATTTCGAGCTAATTAGCTCTCATCAGCTAGCCATACCCTTACTGGGATTAGAACCTGGGCTGTATATATCTTAGGCAGGAGTCTTAACCACTAAGCCACGGGTTCTCTTCCTTATCAGTTGAGCCAGGGAAATAGGTATGTATTTATGTTACAACCCCTGGTATGACTAAATATGGCAACAGTAAAAGTAAAAATATGGTTTTCTGCCTGCATGGTTTTCTGTGATAAGCCGAAGGACAGAAAGAGGGAGTAGTGACCTTCTTCCCATATTTAGTCATACCAGGGGTTGTAACATAAATACATACCTATTTCCCTGGCTCAACTGATAAGGAAGAGAACCCGTGGCTTAGTGGTTAAGACTCCTGCCTAAGATATATACAGCCCGGGTTCTAATCCCAGTAAGGGTATGGCTAGCTGATGAGAGCTAATTAGCTCGAAATAGATCTATCCTAGTCTCCCTTCATTTATTTATCAGTACAATTATAACACAAATATAAAAAGGCAACAGTAAAAATAAAAATATGGTTTTCTGCCTGCATGGTTTTCTGTGATAAGCCGAAGGACAGAAAGAGGGAGTAGTGACCTTCCTCCCATATTTAGTCATACCAGGGGTTGTAACATAAATATATATATATATATATATATATATATATATATATATATATATATATATATATATATATATATATATATATATATATATATATATATATATATATATATATATATATATATATATATATATATATATAAATATAAATATAAATATAAATATATATATATATATATATATATATATATATATATATATATATATATATATATATATATATATATATATATATATATATATATATGTTTTCGTAGATTTTCACGGGTGTAGGTATGCTGGTTTTGTTGTATTCGGGTCTTTTCCCGTGTAGGATACAACAAAACCAATACATACATACATACATACATACATACATACATACATACGTATGTGTGTGTATATATATATATATATATATATATATATATATATATATATATATATATATATATATATATATATATATATATATATATATATATATATATATATATATAATTTGATTTCTAGACCGCCCCCTCTCCCCGGGGGGACTATATATATATGGTGTATATATTGTGTAGGTATGCTTGTTTTGTTCTATTCAGGTTTTTTCCTGTGTAAGATTGAGATTGTCTTGGCAACGTTTCGGCAAGACCTCACTTGCCATCGAAATAGAGAAACATCCCCACAACATGAATAAACGTGATGATACCTCCCGCCTACCAAACATCTGGAAACCAGCCCTAGTCAACAAATGAACACCACCCACCACCCAGGCCGTTACAATACAAAACAACAATATATATAATTTTCCACAGGTAGGGATATGATAGGAGGCTTACAGGATTTTGAAAAAAAATCCCAGACTACTTCAATCAAATGCTATTCCTATCAATATTTTCATCTACAACCCACCAAACATGTCATTACTTAATTAAACAGTGGGTTTACTGTTAGTATGTTGAAATTAATCTTTTTTAAAAAGGGAGTGACATTAAAACAGGTACATTTATCAACATATAGATATGTGATAAATATCTACATTATTTTATCAGACTTTATTTGTGCTTACTAACTCCCCCTACATCTATCTTTAATGATTGATTAAATGAATGAACAGAATTTTTCACCAAATCATCTTGTTGGTTCTCATTTCATGCACAAATATACAATGCATATAATAATCTGGGGCATCTTCAATACAAATTAGAAAGTGTAATTGAAGACCACATGTCTTTTAGGGACATCATAACACATTTAAAAGAGATGGGGCTTTAATTACACAGTTACCATGTCTTGTTAACTTTTTCTTTTATATATATATCTCCATGTATACCATGTTGATCGTGAGGAAAAGGATGAGGATGCCAACAAATATCAGAACATTTTTGTACAAAAAGCAGATGGAAAAGGAAGAGCATCTTAGGCAGGTCTAGAAAAACCTAATAGTTGCCATTAGCATAGCAAGGATGGAAATTATTGTCTGAATAGGGAATTAAAATCAACCATATCCACAAGCAGACTTACAAGATATATATTGTGATGATTTCCATTGCTCTCAACAGAATTGTTGAATTGAACTGATGAGTTAATTGTTTGATTTTGCCATTTTTTCCCCAATGAGGCCAAAAAGACAATGTTTCCTCCCCTAAATCAGGACTATCTCATATCTGAGAAATGTGGCAGAACCTTACAGTCATTATAGTTATAAACTGTAAGCTTGACAGCTATAATCATAACAACAGATTCATGGCATAATAGACAGGACAGCAATATGGAGAAAAGAACAAATAATGAAATGTGAAGAGCAAAATTAGCCAATAAGCTGCATGCAATATAAGTTTAAAAAAAAAACCTTAGACATAGTTTGCTTTTCCTTTTCACATCTAAGAATGGCTTCAGTTAGCATTAACTCAATTTCAGTTAATTTTAACAATGGTTTTGACTACTGTTTTTTATTGTTACTTATCTAAGAACATAAGAAGACCATTGTTACTTGTTGTCAGGCCCATTGCCATCTAGCTCAGAATCTTATCTCACATTGTGGTCAATCAGATTCTTTCAAGAAGCTGACAAACAGCCTAAAAGTTGCTGGTTCTTTCTATTGTTGCTCAATATGTGCTGATACTTATGCAGGGGTGGGTTTCAAAAACTTTTACTACCAGTTCTGTGAGCATGGCTTGTTTGGTCATGTGACTGGGTAGGCGTGGCTTGTTGGTCATGTGACTGGGTGGACGTGGCTTCATGAACATGTGACTGGTTGGTCATGTGACTGGGTGGGCGTAGCTGGTTGGTCATGTGACTGGGTGGGCATAGCTGGTTGGTCATGTGACTGAATGCACGTGGCCAACTTGACATCACTCATATCAAGGGGTGCCTTGCCTGGCCTATCCTCACCTCAAAGACCTCAATGAGATACAGTTTCTCTATTTATTTACTACTTCTGAACATCCAAAATTTAATCCTATGTACATATGCCACCCCCAGAAGCAATAAGGAGACCAAAATCTGAAAGGAAGGTAGCTTTTGGCAGAGGCAGGAGGAGGCAGTAGATGCATGTGGTGAAGGCGAGCCAGTGCGAATGTCCAAGCAGGCGAACCCGTTCAGGGGTGTGACCAGCCAGCCATCACTACCAGTTCTGTGACCTAGGCTGGCATACCACTACCGGTTTGGCTGAACTGGTCCGAACTGGTAGGAACCCACCTCTGTACTTAAGCTATGCTACCTTTGATTCTGGAGATGGAAAATAACCATAGGGAGTGGTGCACAGTGTCATCCTTGGTGTTTTTAAGATGTATGGACTTCAATTCCCAGATTTCCTCCGGCAGCTTTTTGTCCATACATCTTACAACAAGAAACACATGTCTGGCTGTTCATAATCTGCCTAATTGTTGTGTCTATTTTTAGACATGTTAAAACTGGTGGCTGTTTTCCCCCCAGAGGTAAGTGAATTACACAGTTGTATACAGAAGTGCATCATTCTATGTACCTGCATCCTTCTATGTACCCAACCCTCTATATCTAATTTTAATGAATGATCCCATTCTTTATCTTGTCTCAATTTATATTTTCTATAGAGGTTATGGTTTTATATACCTCTATTATTTCTGATAATCTCCTTGGTAACATGCTAAAAAGGTTTAGATGCTGCAGGCTTTTCTCATAGGGGAATCTACTGTAGCCCAGTAACAATTTAAGTTATCCTTTTTCTTCTTGAATGTCCTAGAAGAGTGTTTTCAACCTGAGCAACTTTAAGATGTACGGACTTCAACATGTTGGCTGGGGAATTCTGTGAATTGAACTCCACACAGTTTAACATTGCTGAGATTGAAAAACACTGTCTTGCATAATGGTCATGATACATATAAATAACAATGTTGTTTATTTTAAAATATTATTCCCTCTTGCACTTTTAGTACTGCAAGGCTTACTTTATAATTAAGAACTAAATCTTTGTTATCTTTATTATTTTTGTCTTCTTCCTAAGCATAAAATTACCACCCTGTAGCATAGATCAATATTCTCAATGTCATGAAGTTTTCTCATCTTTTTTTAGTTGTTATTGTTCCTCTGTTTTTTATCTTCTGTTGAAACTTAATAAAATCTAAAGTCTTACAAGGAACAAAAAAGACGAAAGAGGTTTTTTTATTATTTCCATAGCAATTTAGAAAAGTTTCATATTTTCTTCTTTTTACTTTTAAAATGCTTATATTAGTACATAGTTTACTGGAAAAGATTGGCTGCTTGTGACTGGAAATCTCATTTGACCGTGATCTATTTGGCAATCTAACAGCAGCGTGCTTCTTAAGTTCAAATAAAAGATTTGTAAACCAGTCCTAAAACTTTATTATCAGGGCAAAGCATCAAGCACATTCATCACAAAAGTGATGTCCAACTATAGCAGGGTATGAATCATTCTAGATTACCTATCTACTATTTGAAAGCCAAGCTACAAAATGGCTATAGTGGGAGATTAGCCTTCTCCTAATGCTACTGAATTTAAAAGGCTAGTCTGAAAAATAAGAGTGTGTTCAACCTGCCCTACAGATGAAAGGGCCTTTAAATCACAGGGTGACTGCAGACTGTAAGGTAGACTTGAGAACCTGAATTACGGATCAGAATTGCTTATGATAATTCTTTCTTTCTTGAACCTGATTCATATATGCAAGTATATTACTTGACTGAAGGAATGGACTTCTTGGGAATCAGTAAGTTGCTATGAACTGCTGGACCCTCTGAAATGATTGATCTATTGTGGTGCTTCACACATGCAAGCCATACATTATTCTTATTCTATGCACAGCTACACTGAAAATGGGTTATGTCTACATAGTCAGACCCATGACTGCAGTTAAACATTCAGTGCTATCTGATTTTAGAAATATTGCTTATATTTTGGTGATGTTTTGGTGAGTTGGTCTTACATAGCATATTTTTTGGAGTATATATAAGATGAACCGGAGTATAACCCCACACATCCCTGCGACCAATCCGCTCTCACAGAGAGGGACTCCTCCGGGTACCTTCTGCTAAGCAGTGCGGGTGGGCGGTGCCTAGGAATAGGGCCTTCTCTGTGATGGGCCCAACCCTCTGGAATGACCTCCCCCCCCGATATTAGAACCACCTTGGATCTCCGCTCCTTCTGCAAGAAACTCAAGACCCACCTGTTCTGACTAGCCGGCCTGGCCTAATTGTAATTGTAATCGTACTTACAGGGAACACCCACTACTGACCTTCCTGGATGGCTTTCTAAATTTTAAATTTTGGGGTTTTAACTGGTTTTAGAATTGTTTTTAATTATTTAATTAGTTTGGGTTGTATATACAGACGGTATGTGTGTGTTGTTTTGTCTGATGTTTTATGTTATGTTTTGTTGTTTTATACACGAACGGTCTGTACACCGCCCCGAGTCCCTATGGGGAGAGGGGGCGGTCTATAAATTTAATAAAACCTAAACCTAAAACCTAAACCATAAGACTCACTAAGATTTTGAAGAGGCAAATTAAAAAAAAAGTTTTTGCACTCCGCAGACCTCCGAAAAAGCGCCTGTTTTTTTGTCAAAAAAGGTCATGCATACCCTTTGGGAGGCTTGTAAAATGCTCCCGTGGCTGGGGGGGAGCAAAAATGACCATATAACTGTTTGATCGGGTAGTGAGAAGAAAGACACAGGCTTAACGTAACAACAGCTCTTTATTGTAATGCAACAAGTCTGTACAATCCAGCAACTTCTTGGTCTGACAGCAGCCCTTTTATAGGGAGCTGTCAGACCTCTTAGCCAATAGGATTCAATCTCTGTTCCCATCTGAACAGAGGACCTTGTTGGAAACCATAGCAGACAGAGTGAATATCTAACACCCCTCCCCTATTAGTTGGGATGTTTCTATTGGTCACATAATCACATAGGTAGGCGGGTTTTTGTTTAGTCCTACCAGACCTGTGCAGTTCTTTGGAACCGGTTCTTTGGGTAGGTCGGAGGGGCCTGTCTGCTCTCCAGTTCCGCTCAGCGGAACCTCCTGGAACTCTTTCCAGGCTGCAGCTGCAGCTTTTAGGATTTGCACGTGTGGAGCTCGCTGTGGGCCTACAACTGATTCAGATAAGTCCCCCGGTACCCTTGGGCTTGATCTGGCTGTAGAGGGAGTGAGCACTTGCTCCTTTTGGGTAGGGTGTTGGCTGATTTGTTCGGGAGTTGCATCTGGTATTCTGAGATTGGAGTGGGAGAGGCGACCACGGAGTTGGTCAACATGCCTCCTCTAATTTCTACCATCCTCTAGCTCTAACAGATAAGAGCGAGGCCCGGTGATGCCTATCACCATAACAGGGATCCATAGAGTTCCCCCAACATAGTTGTGGGCGTATACCGAGTCCCCTATGCTAAAGTTTCAAATTTTGCTTGTTGAGTCAGGAGGCGATACGGCAGAGTAGTTTGGGTATAGCCGGTCTAAGTGGGAGCTTAGCCGGCCACCCATGAGAAGCTCGGAGGGGCTTCTCCCGGTAGTGGCACTTGGCATGATGTGTTGGATTAACAAATAGTGATCAACCCATATTTGCCAATCCCCCGGGCCCATCCTGGCGAGGGCCTCTTTTGCAGATCGCACCATTCTCTCCGCCTGACCATTGGAAGCTGGATGGAATGGAGCAACTAGAGCATGCCAGATTCCCTGACTTGCTAAGTAGGTCTCGAATTGAATGGCCATGAATTGGGGCCCATTGTCAGAGACCAAGATGTCCAGCAGGCCGTGCATGGAGAAAAGTCTCTGTGGCACCTTGATGACCACCTCTGCCGTGGCGGAGATCATCAGGACTATCTCTAACCACTTCGAGTGTGCGTCCACAACTACAAAGAAAGTTTGGTCATGAACTGGGCCAGCAACGTCTATGTGCACCCTAGACCAAGGTGCTTGAGGACGTTCCCACTCCTTAGTGGGCACCTCTGGGGGAGTTGGTCTGGACTCCTTGCAGTAGTAACTGCAAGAGGGATCTTGGCTGGACAACCATTTAAATATGAGCCAGCAGTGTGCAGCAGCTGCCAAAAAAGCCAACACAGTTCTAGGCTGCATAAACAGAGGAATAGAATCAAGATCATGTGAAGTGTTAATACCACTTTATAATGCTGTGGTAAGGCCACACTTGGAATACTGCATCCAATTCTGGTTGCCATGATGTAAAAAAGATGTTGAGACTCTACAAAGATTGCAGAGAAGAGCAACAAAGATGATTAGGGGACTGGGGGCTAAAACACAAAGAACGGTTGGAGGAACTGGGTATGTCTAGTTTAATGAAAAGAAGGACTAGGGGAGACATGATAGCAGTGTTCAAATATCTCAGGGGCTGCCACAAAGAAGAGGGAGTCAAGCTACTCTACAAAGCACTTGAAGGCAGGACAAGAAGCAATGGGTGGAAATTAATCAAGGAAAGAAGCAACTTAGAATTGAGGAGAAATTTCCTGGCAGTTAGAACAATTAATCAGTGGAACAGCTTGCATCCAGAAGTTGTGAATGCTCCAACACTGGAAGTTTTTAAGAAAATGTTAGATAACCATTTGTCTGAAGTGGTGTGGGGTTTCCAGCCTAAGCAGGTGGTTGGACTAGAAGACCTCCAAGGTCCCTTCCAATCTGTATTCCATTCTATTCTAATTATACCACCAGTCATAGGCATCCAAGTATGAAGAACAAAAAGACAACATTGATAATGTGACCATGTGATTAACTCCTGCTGTATGTGTGTACGTTGTTGAAGCATGGAAAAGAGATAGAGAGCTTCAAGCATGCATTCACACCCATCAACCTGGTCTTCACACAGATACACACAGATGCCCCTGCTACCAGGGAACCATTTGAAATTAGTGATCTGCATATCAGGGATTACTTTATTAAACTGATATTGCCTATCGTGACCATATATCTGAAGAAGATCTGTTCAAGATCTGGTAGCTATTTAAGGACATTAGAAAATGGATTTCACAAGAAATACTAAAATTCTACTTATATAGAATAAACATAGTCTTGAAAGATTGTCAGTCCATCAAATCTTTTATAAGGGTCACAGACCAGCAAATAAAAGGTTGTCTTCCCTCCCTCTTAAACCAAAGAGAGTCAAGGCTGGGCAGTCTTGATTTTCTTTCTCATGCTTCCTTGTTTCACTTGGCTAAACTCATGTTTTTTCCTAACAGTTGCTGCATACATTCTCTAAGGTATTAAATGTTTTCAGAAGGTTCAAATTGCAAAAACAGTTTTCCCAAATGGACAAATGCAATCAGATTATATGATTACAGAAATATGACACTATAATGGAAGTAGCAGTAATGTGTTTGGGCATGGATAGCCAGTTATAAATAAACTGAGATTGGGTTTTTTTTTCCTTGTCAGTCTTCCACCTCAAGTGCAAGTTGTGATCCGCCCCCCTCCAAGATCAATTGAGTGTTGAGCCATTGGTTGGAATAGAAATTGACTGACTGGCTTGTCACCCAAGCCTGACATTGCAATATCAACAACTGACAGAATGTGACTAAAAATCCTTTTTTAAAAAGTGTGTTAAAAAAAACTTTAAAAAGAGAAGATGTGAAAATATGGCTAAAACAGGAGCAGGAAAGTATAGAAAAATAATTTAAAGTGGAAGGAACTACATTAAAATAGTGAAAAAATGTTCAGCTACTTCTTCACCGCATCCCATGTCTTTAATATGAGATATGGTGGCTCAGTGGCTAAGATGCTGAGCTTGTTGATCAGAAAGGTTCAGAGGTTTGAATCCCTAGCACCACATAATGGAGTGAGCTCCCGTTACTTGTCCCAGCTTCTGCCAACCTAGCAGTTCAAAAACATGTAAAAATGCAAGTAGAAAAATAGGAACCACCTTTGGTGGGAAGGTAACAGTGCTCCAGGCAATTTCAGCATTTAGTCATGCTGGCCACATGACCATAGGGACATCTTTGGACCATGCTGGATCTTTGGCTTTGAAACAGAGATAGGCACCGCCCTTTACAATCAGGAACTGCCAGCACATATGTGCAAGGGGAACCTTTATCTTTACCTTACTTCTTCAATGTTCACCAGATGAGTTGGTCTATAACAGCAGAATTCCTTCCTATCTACTAAATTGAGAAGGTTTCATTTGCAGATTTTTAAGAGGTTTTTTTTCTACAACTATAAACTGTCTGTCTCTATCTACAGTATATCAGTAACACCTCCATGATTTGATTATGTTTGTAAACCTTAAAAATAACTTTCCAAAACTACAGGTAGTCCTCGGCTTACAACAGTTAGTTTAGTGACTGTTCCAAGTTACAATGGCACTGAAAAAAGTGACGTATGACCATTTTTCAGTTACAAACATTGTACCATTCGTCACAGTCATGTGAGCAAAATTAAACGCTTGGCAACCGACTCATATTTATGACGTGCTGCAGTGTCTTGAGGTCATGTAATCTCCTTTTGTGATCTTCTGGAAAGCAAAGTCAATGAGAAAGCCATATTCACTTAATAACCATGTTACTAATTGCAATGATTCACTTAACAACAACGGCAAGAAAGGTCAATAAATTGGAAAAAAAATCACTTAACGACAATCTCATTTAGCAATGCAAGTTTTGGGTTCGATTGTGATCATAAATTGAGGAGTATCTGTAGTAGGATTGTGCAAAGCATTCAAATGTTTTTTATGAAATATATTTATTTATTATTATTTTCTTATGAAATATATTTAATTTCATATATTTTGTATACCATCCAGGATGCTGTGAAATGACAATATAGATGCTTAAAGAAGCAAACAAATAGTGATATATATATACTGCATAGAAGTTCAGCAGAGAGTTAGGAAGATGAGAAAGAGATAAAGCAGAAAAGGACAAACAAATGGAGGCGCATAGAGGCAGTGTAGCTGGAGGACATTTTACCAATATCACAATGCTTCTGATTGTTCAGAGGGATAGTCTTAAAGGCGACATCCTCTTAAAGGCTGTCGGTTAAAATTATGTTTTAACTATGAAAAAGAATAAGAAATTTATTGATTTTGCATATCAACAATTAGCACTACAATACTACAGATCCTTGCTATTGTGGTCAGCTGTAACATATCCTGATTCCAAAAATAGTGGTATTTTTGAACCAGTGGTACTACTTTCAATTTTTGTGATTGTATAATTAATGTAAAACTATAGGATCAGTTCTTATTGATCAAGCTAGTATAATAAATAAATATATATGCACACCAGCAATTATTTAGTTACACTCATTAGTTTTCTAATAGCAAATTGCTTTCACCAAGGCAAATCTATTTTCTATAATGTCATGATTTGATAATCATATTTTATCTTGTTTAATGTTTAAGTGACCTTCTTACCAAAACCTGTTATCTTCATTAGATAAGTTTACTTCAAGTGATAGTTTCTATTTTTTTTTCTTACTTACTTTTATGTATTCCCTGTGAGGGGACAAATGACTGAGGCGAGTGATCACGGAAACACGAACTGCTTTAATCAACACAACTAGGAGAACAGAGAAGAGCCTGCAGGTTTGACAGCTATTTATACAGGTGGCTGCCAAACCGGCAACCAATTAGAACATGACCTTTTCCCGCCAGAACCCTCCTTTAATTTCAACCAATGGTAATCATCCTCAACCCTGATTGACACTGAAGATACAAAACCTACCTTATCTAAGACCATTGTTCCAATACAGAACTAAAAAGTTTCTTACTTGCTATTAATAATGAACATTATTTAACTTAGAAATCAGTATGATTAAAAAAAATAGCTTGATATATTCCAAAACCCTGAGGGCAGGGCAAGAAGCAATGGGCAAAAATTAATCAAGGAGAGAAGCAAATTAGGAGAACTTTCCTGACAGTTAGAACAATTAATCAGTGGAACAACTTTTCTCCAGAGGTGAATGCTCCAACACTGGAAGTTTTTAAGAAGAGATTGGACAGCCATTTTTCTGAAATAGTGTAGGGTTTCCTGCCTGAACAGGGGTTGGGTTAGAAGACCTCCAAAGTCCCTTCCAACTCTGTTATTCTATCCTATCCTATCCTATCCTATCCTATCCTATCCTATCCTATCCTATTCTACTCTACTCTGTAGTAGCAACTTCAGATGTGCATTATTAAAGTCCTTTAAATATATACTTTCAGGATATTAATGGAGTGAAATAATTTCCCAAGCTAAGGTGACCTTAATTCTTCAATACAGTAAAAATGTTTGAAGATCTTAGAAATTTGTAGCAATGTTCATGATTAATGCAGTCATAATGTCTACTAATGCTAAAAGTTCATTCTTTAATCTAGATTTTTAGTTATAATAATAATAATAAGAGATTTCCTTCATAATGCCATCTGTTATTATTTCTGAATAATTATTCCATTATTTGAAGTCACTGGATTCAATCAGAAGCATTGTTGCATAGTAAAATACAGTATCAGAAGTTTGCAATTTACATCATGCCTTGAGCACAAAGGTAGTTGCTTTCAGCCATTTTTGTATTTCATCCTTCTTCTTCATGTGGAAACAACTGGGATTGCTTTCATCAAACCTAGATCCAAAACACTACACAAAACATGTGCAATACGCAAATTCTATGAGAACCATGGTGAGACTATAAAAGCCATATAATGTCAGGAAACAATGGGAAGAAAATACTTCACTTATTTTTATGTCCCTCTGCCTTCTTCACATGCCATGGCTATCTTTTAAAAAATGTCTTGGTTACTTAAGGTAGTTCAGTTTTGGGCAGCTGGTATACCATTTTGACTGCTGATGAGATTGATACTTTATCATTTTCTGGAATAACCAAATGATAGACCGCCCTTGTAAATGAAATCCCATGCTGCTAGTGTCTACAGTGCAGCACTGTCATATTAGATTAAACAGCAATGTGTTTGTTGCCCTTTATTAATTATGAAGCCTCCCACTGAGTCGCTGATTCTTTTGTTCCAAGGCTACTGTTCTGCAGAAGCTTAGTTTCTCTCAGACAAGCCCATTTTGCTGAAAGCAGCTCATTAACTTCAGACACTCACTCATTTGGCCATGACAGACTTCCCTAAGTAACTTTAGAAGTCTGGTAATAAAGTTTTATCTCTTTGCACAGTATCTCAAGAGAATTTATCAGGCATCTTTTTGCAGATAGAATTCAGAGTGCAAAGGCTCATGTCATGAAACATTTGGGTACTGCTAGGTGCCTCCAAAAACCAAGCCAATAAGGAGCTGGCATTCCAAAACAGATTTGTCCTGATATATAGAGAGAAATGAGTAATGTAACATTGTCTGGGGAACAAATAATTGAGAAACAAGTTTTCATTGATTTTTCTCTCTTTGCTTCTCTCCTTACTTCAGTGCACATTTTTGCCATTCTGTCTTAAAGATAGTGGTGAGAAAGTTAGAATGATAAAACTGTTCTCATGATTTTTTTTCCTGTTCCTTTCTGCCCTTTTTTTTGGGGGGGGGGAAGACATATATTATCCTTGCATTATATAAGATATCAGGCAAAGAGCCATGCTGTAGTACACACACTTCCCCCCAGCCTCTTTCTTTTGGAAGGCTCGGCTCCCCTCCGGCTTCTCTGCCTCTCCTCTCACCCCAGCCTGCCAGCAGGAGGTGGTGGGTGGACTTTATTGTGTTCCAGGCATTTCCCACCCAGACAGCAGGCTGCATTTGCAATGGTGGAGGTGTTTGGGAAAGGCAGCAGGGGAATGGGGGTGGGGATGGCAGAGGAGCTGCTTTCAAGCCACTGGAAAAGATATCCAATCCAACTTTTGTGTGAGGGGGGGTTGTTTGAGGGTGAGTGAAGAGGGAAGGGGTAGGAGAGATAGTCCAATCCAACTTCTGTGTGTGTGTGTGTGTGTGTGTGTGTGTGTGTGTGTGTGTGTGTGTGTGTTTGAGAGAGGGGGAGGAAGGGAGAGAGGGAGGAAGGAGGGGAAGGAAAAGAAAAAGAAAAAGAAAGAAGGAGCAAAGAAGAAAAACAAATGCTGTCGCTTTAAATTGGAACTGAGCATGCCTGGCTGTGGAATTCTGGGAGTTGAAGTCCACAAGTCTAAAAATATTTGAAACTCAGCACTGTGTCAGTGCCTCACCAGTCATAAACCTCACCGCACGTCACTGCAAAAAAGTAGCATATCTATCATTACAATTTACAATTTTAATAAATGCAACACAGTAAAATGTTTTCTCCTAGCAATGTTTTTTCTTTACTGTTAACATTCTGATGCATGGGGAGAAAAGGCTAATAAAATAATTTGTGTCTATGAAATAAGGAAGAGAAAAGAGTAGACAAGCATGCATTGAGAAGACTGGACTAGAGTTAGAAAAATGGGATAAACTGTGGGAAAGAAATTATAAATTTACGAAGGCAGCAGCTTACAAAGAAAATCTCTATAAAATGTTTTATAGATGGCATTTGCCTCCAGCGAGATTGGCCAAAATGTACCCAAATTTATCCCCTAATTGTTGGAGATGCAATCACAAGCTTGGAACATTTTATCACATGTGGTGGACGTGCCCCAACACAAGGAAGTACTGGTGCAAAATTCGAAAGTGGTTAGAAGAAATTACTGAGCGAAAAATAGAACTCAAACCAGAAGTATTCTTACTAGGAGTACTGGATCAAAAAATGGACAAACAATCTCAATACATAATCATACATATACTCACAGCAGCCAGGATTGCCTTCGCACAGAATTGGAAAAAAACTAATACACCCTCAGACGAAACTGCAATCAGGAAAATACTTGAGTGTGCAGAAATGGACAAAATGACAATAGAACTAAAAGAAAGAGAAGAATCAGACTTTTATAATGTTTGGAATAAAATATACAAGTGGCTAGAAATCAAAAGCCAAAACAGGAAATAGAGAATACAAATAGATGGAGATACAAATAATGAATATTACTATAAGTGTTTATACTATGCGTGTTACATCACAGGACAAGGCTATAGTAATAGGAAGGCAATGCAGAAGGGAGAATGATATAAGCTAGGCAGGAAAGCCGATATTGAAAGCTGTAAAATTACTCTATATTGTTATGTATGTTCCGTGTTTTGTTTTGTTTTATTGTGGTTTTTTCCCTTGTTGTGTCTTTTTTACTGTTTTTAAATATTAAAACATTCAATAAAAATTATTTTTTAAAAAAGAAGACTGGACTAGATCAAAGGCCTATTTTATGTGGCTGATCTGATGTAAACGAGAAGCTCAAAAGCAGAATTATATGGTTTAATTTTATTCTTCTGTTTTTGTTTTCCATTAGCAGATATTTAAAATCCTGTGATGTATCATATACAGCTTTTATACTGAGTAGACAGTTGCCTTATTCCTAGAGCTCACAGAGAATGACTGGTCTGTAGTCATCCAGTTGGCTTTGTGCCTAAGGCAGGATTAGGGACATCATGACTAAACTGATTAAAATGTTTACAATGTATTGAACATAATATATAAGTAGTAGAGATATATTGAGAGAAATAAATAAATTTTAAAGATGAAATGTATATTGGTATTTTCAGATCAAGAAAGCATATGTACATATTTATTCTGGACATAAAAATAATTACACCTAGGCTTATGCTTGTATAAACTCCTGTCCTACACAATTAACATCAGAGATCCTGCTTCTTGATCTGATGTTAAAATAAGTTAGGTTGACAATCACAAAGGAAAGAATGTTAATGTTGATCTTTACATTTTGGGAATGATTTGTCAAAGATCTATAAATCTGAATTATAAAATATGTATAGCTTCAACACATAGGATATTTTCTGTAAGCCAAACCCAGAACTTTCTCAATACTGCAATTCAGTTTTTAATTTTAAAAATATACGCAGAATTACCTTTATTATTCAACCTTATGTCAGCATAGGTAATAAATACAGTGATCAAACAATTTCTTCCTTAAGCAAGCTGGCATTTTGCTTTTGAATTGTCCATATGCTCTCAAACCTAATTTAATCTGGTTTATTTTTTTATTGTTATCTCTAGTTAATATTTCCAACTTTTATTGGCAAAGATTAGGATTAATTGCTGAATATGACTCTTGTCTTCTTTGCTGCTATCATTATTAAATCATTATTCTTCTTTGATGGTGGTTAAGGAATTAAATGTTGACATTTATTTCTACTTCAGAGAAGCTCGGGTGTTTGAATATTTCTTCTAGATTTACTAGGAGTAGTTTTAGTGAAATTGGATCACCTTGTCAAATTCCTTTTTGCTTATTGATGGTGGCAGATTTTTTCATTTATATGGATGGTAGCTATGGCCTTTGTATATTGGTTTCAGGAGGCTGATGTAGAATACTCCCACACCTTCTCTCTGTAAGGCTTTGAATATACCTTTTAGCAAAATAAAACCTTTTTTCAAAGTCAGTGAAGGTGAGGCAAAGTGGTAGCTAGTATTCATTGTGACATTTGATAATTTGCTGAATCACTTGCACATGATCTACAGTGATAAATCCATTCTGGAAAATCAGTTTGTTCTCCTAGTTGGGTCCAGTCCTGTTTCAAACTCTTTCAGAATAATTTGTATAGAACTGAGAGATTTTACATCTGTAGGGTATTTTATATATTTTTGATCATCTTTCTTGTGTATAATAATGACTTTGGCACATTATCAAAGGGTGGGATGTTTCTTTGTTATAAATCATAGGTAAATAATGTTGTCAATGTTTTGGGCATTTTGCTACCACAAGGTTTGAGAATACTCCTTCCAGGCTAGTCATTTTGACTTGTCTAAAACTGTGAATAGCATCTTCTACTTCTGCTGGAATTGTGTAATTCCAATATGTGATGTATCCAGTTATCAATCTGTTATTAGAAGTCTGAACCATTCTGAAGTTTCTTGTTGATTTTTTTGTGATTGAGTGATCTAATTTCTTAAACTTGAAGATTCATTTCTAACATCTATCTATTTCTTATTTCTTTTTTCAGCCTATTTTTCTTTTTAGTGGCTGGCTGTTCTATTTTTCAATATCTTATTTCAATAACTTTTTAATGATCTTGTTTTTTTGTTTTCTACAGTATTTCTGGCTGATTGTTCATATTTCCATTCTTGTTATTTCTGTATCATTTGTTTAGTCCCTTTTAATAATTTACTTTCTGGTTTATGATTCTTGGCACCATCAATTAGATTGGCTGTTTATAACAGAATTTCAGTCAGTCAAAATTGGGCTTCAGCTAAGTTCTCATTGTTTGATTCATTGTGTCCATTAAAATAATTTCATAATTGTCAACCTTCCAACTTTTGCATATTACTGTGATTTCTTATGGTAGTCCATACTTGTATCCGTTCACAGATGTAGTATTGAGACAATTCAACAGCTAGATTACGTGGTTCAAAGGCTATAGAATTCAATGCTTTGGGTTTTTTGTTCCTGTTAATAATTAATCTAATACATTTTGTCTACTATCATTTATTAGCAGTAAGTAAAGTGTAAATCCCTTTACATTTAATATCACATAATCTAATTATGTACCATTTGATTTCTTCCAGCTCATGCATTGGTCCTTCCCATTTTGATTCAATTAAATAATATCTAACATTTAATTTATTTGCACATAAAGTACAAAGGGTGAATTTAAGCACCCTCTGATAATGGCTTCCTATGACAATAGGAAGATGACTTTGAAGACTGCCTTAAGAAGTGATCATCTGGTCTTCGGGGAATGAAGGCTAAGGTATGCAGTTGTATTTTGTTGAAGGTTGTGGACCATATGCTATCATTCTATCCAATATTAATGGGTATGTAGGGGTTACTCATTCTGTCTCAGTTCTGGATTGCACAGTGTAAAAATATTATATAGCAATTTATACTGGCACAGCATGATAGATAATGGTGCAATGTTCCACCATTGCATATGCCTTATGCAATTAATTTCTATTGTTAATTATATTTGGAATTTCTACTTCACTTTGGTATAAAAATTGTTTTAAATAAGATATTTCTCTTGTTTTGATAATATCGCAATGAGCCTCCCTTGGTGCAGCCCCACCTCCCCGAAACACAAAATAAACTTCAATAACTCAATAAATGAAAGAAATAGCATCCCTAAGCCCAAATAAGCAATAACTAACACACATTCCCATATACCTATATGTATGTAACATTATATTATATTACATCAGTATGGGGCTTTCACAACTTCTGGAGGCAAGCTGTTCCACAATTAATCAGTGGAACAGCTTGCCTCCAGAAGTTGTGAATGCCCCAACACTGGAAGTCGTTAAGAAGATGTTGGATAGCTATTTGTCTGAAATGGTATAGGGTTTCCTGCCTAGGCAGGGGGTTGGACTAGAAGACCTCCAAGGTCCCTTCCAACTCTACTATTGTATTGTATTGTATTGAATATGTTGCACATTGCGCTAGCTCTGCAAGTCTATCATATTAAACCTAATTGTGGTGTTATGTTTAATTTAATTTAATTTGTTAAATTTATAGACCGCCCCCTCTCCCCAAAGGGACTCGGGGCGGTGTACAGACCACAGTAAAAACAATATACAAAAATTGAATATTTTTAGAAACCCATAAAAAACAGATTAAATAATAGGCTGTACAGTATAGTTAAAAATTAAAACAACCTAAAAACCTACCCCTAAAAATTTAAAAAACAGGCTAGAGGGACACAAAACTACAGTTAGGCCAGGCCAGCTAAGTTGAACAGGTGGGTCTTGAGTTTCTTACGGAAGGAGCGGAGATCAGTAGTTATTCTAATATCGGGGGGGAGGTCATTCCAGAGGGTCGGGCCCATCACAGAGAAGGCCCTGCTCCTGGGCGTCGCCCGCTGGCACTGCCTAGTGGATGGCACCCGGAGGAGTCCCTCTCTGTGAGAGCGAATCGGTCGCAGGGATGTATGGGGCAGGATGTGATCCCGCAAGTAGCTAGGTCCTGTGCCACGGAGCGCTTTAAAGATGATAGTCAACACCTTGAAACGCACCCGAAAAGCCACAGGTAGCCAGTGCAGGCCGCGCAGGAGAGGTGTTACATGAGAGTATCTTGTACCTCCCATAATTGCCTGCGCGGCCGCATTCTGGACCAACTGCAGCCTTCGGGTGCATCTCAAGGGAAGCCCCATGTAGAGAGCATTGCAGTAATCCAGTCGTGACGTCACTAGCACATGGGTGACTGTGTGCAGGGCGCTCCGGTCCAATAGGGGACGCAATTGGCGCACCAGGCGAACCTGGTGGAACGACCCCCTAGCCACGGCCGTCACATGGTCATCCATTGACAGCTGGGCATCCAGGAGGACGCCCAAATTGCGTGCCCGCTCCACGGGGGCCAGCTGTTCGCCCTTGATGGCCAGTGATGGAACCCACTGGTTGAACCGGGGTGCCGGTAACCACAGCCACTCCATCTTGGAGGGGTTGAGCTTGAGTCTGTTACTGCCCATCCAGACCCTTACGGCCTCCAGGCACCGGGACATCATTTTGACGGCCTCGTTGGGGTGGTTCGGGGTAGATATGTACAGCTGAGTGTTATCAGTGTACAGATGGTACTTGACCCCGAAACCACGAATGATCTCACCCAGCGGCTTCATATATGTGTTGAACAGGAGAGGCGAGAGGACCGACCCCTGCGGCACCCCACAAGTGAGCGGCCTCAGGGTCGACCTCTGCCCCCCCATCAGCACACATTGCGCTCGGCCAGAGAGGTAGGAGGAGAACCACCACAAAACGGTACCCCTCACCCCCAACCCCTCTAGACGACGCAATAGGATACCATGGTCGATGGTATCAAAAGCAGCTGAGAGGTCTAATAGGACCAGGATGGAGGAGCAACCCCCATCTCTGGCCCTCCAGAGATCATCCACCAACGTGACCAAAGCCGTCTCTGTGCTGTGGCCGGGCCGGAAACTGGACTGGCGCGGGTCTAGATAATCAATTTCATCCAAGTGGCGTGGGAACTGTTGTGCCACCACACTCTCTACAACTTTCGCCAAAAAGCAAAGGTTGGAGACAGGACGATAGTTAGCTAATATAGCTGGATCCAGGGAAGGCTTCTTGAGTAGGGGCCTCATCACCGCCTCTTTTAGGATGGCTGGCAAGAACCTCTTGTTGCGTTCAGAAGTCTGGCAGCCCAGGGATAAAAGCATTTTTTTTTGTTTATCTGGCTATGCTTCTATGCTTCTGCTGATCACTGGTTGCCAGCAGTATGGCAAATCAATCTCACCAGGCTCAAGGTTGACTTAGCCTTCCATCCGTCTGAGGTCCGTAAAATGAGGACCCAGATTGTTGGGAGCAATATGCTGACTCTGTAAACTTCTTAGAGAGGACTGTAAAGCACTGTGAAGCTATATATAAGTCTAAGTGCTGTTGCTATTGTGGATTATCAGTAGGTGCTCTTAATTAAACTTGGTCTCAAGCACCCCAGTTTGTTCTCAGCTGGGTTATTGGCTCAAATGCCTGGTACAATGAACCCAGTGTTCATCTGTGCCAACAAACATTTGGAAGGCTTGGCCTGTGAAAAGGCAGAATAACAGAATAATAACAGGACCCTGGAAGTCTTATGTCTAGCCCCCTGAGGAAATCCTATAATATTTCAGACAAATGATTGTTGAATCTTTCTAAAGACTTCCAGTGTTGGAGCACCCACAATTTCTGGAGGCAAGTCATTCCACTGATTAATTGTTCTAACTATCAGGAAATTTCTCCTTCTAAGCTGGTTCTTTCTTTGATTAGTTACCATCTATTGTATCTTGCCCTGCCTTCATTTGCTTTGCAGAATAGGTTGACCCTCACGATGGGAATATTATGCATATTTAATCTCCTTTTCAAATAATAGAAAAAGTGTGAAACTACATATAGACTCACAATGTTAATTCCAGATAAACATTATTGTAATGACATAGGTTTCAGTAGCAGTACTGTATATACAACAGGAAGAGTAGAGTTATAGGTCCAATTTAAATTATCATGCTTTAAGGCTTCACATTGACAATCAGGGGCAATTGATCTCGTAAAGCAAGAAATATAACTAAATAGTGAGTTTTGTGATCTCTCTCTCTCTCTCTCGCTCTCTCTCTCTCTCTCTCTCTCTTTCTCTGTCTCTCTGTCTCTCTCTCTTATCTAATACAGTGGTACAATCCACTGTTCCTTCTGCATTATAAACTATTTATTACACTAAAAGGATTATCCATGTATTGATTAAAATGTCAGGCTAAGACTATTACTTGTATGAAAGATAATATGCTTTTAAAAGGACTTAAATGTAATATTCTTTCTTTCTTATAGATAAAGCAGTTTTAGCTGCAGACTAACACTTTTAAGAAAACATACTGGAGCTGTGAAGAATCCTGAAAAAGCAGATTAAAAAAAATCAGCAAACACTTTCTTTGAAAAACACTGAATAGACATTCTGGACCTTGGAGTTCATCGAGAGTGGATTTTGTGCAAATATTCACAGGAAAAGCAGTAATCAGCAAATTTGTTTTTATAAAGCGTAGCATCATATTAATTGCAGTATGCTTTTGTCCTTTACTAATTTTTTATAGAAAAATGTTCACATAGAAAATTGTTGTTTGAATATATTGACTCTCTTAAACATTGGAAAGAAAACAGCTTTATAATAAATTAATGATTGAAGATCTACTGTGGGATCAGCCATTTTATATAGCCACTTAACTGTATAGCATATTTGAAAGGGAAATTGCATAATAATATAAAATAAAGTTCTATATCAATGGATAACAAGTAATGCCTGTCTATCTTTATCAATTTGTTTTTTTAGGACGAAGAGCAAGTCAGAATTCAGCTCTTTATTGGCTGGCACACAATAGACAGAATCTTGCCATACTAAACCAGTGGTGGGTTCCTACTGGTTCGGCCCAAACCAGTAGTAGCTTGGCGGCCTGGGTTTCTGGAACCAGCAGCAACCCAGGCCTGCCACGCCCCTGAACTGGTTCTCCTGGCAGTGCCATAGGTGCCGCCAGCTTGGTTTTTTTGCTTCTGCACATGTGCAGAGCAAATTTTTGTTATACTGCACATGTGCGTGCAACGAGCATCAAGTGCACATGCAGTAGTCTCACTCCTAGACTAAACTCTTATAATTCTTACCGTAACAGAGCTACTGCAACACTCTACTCTGGTAGATTCTAGGGAGTGGCTGTCCTTACTCTCTTCTTTTGTCTTCTACATATCAGCAAGGGGCCGTGTTGTCTCCTGTCTCACCCTCCTTCCTGGGAAACTGCTGGTTCCCTATAGTCCATCACAACTGCTTCCCTTCATAGGCCCCATCTCTTACAATATTCAGTCAAATTGAAACTCATCACCTCCATTCTTTGAATGGAGCTAAAGTATTTTTTATTGATACTGGTATGATATGGTTTCATATGTCACAAATGAGCAAGGCTGGGTGTGGATTATAATTTTAACTGCAAATGATTGGAATGGGAGAGACACTCATACAATTTGACTATGGCATCTGTCTTTGTCAACAGTAACAGAGCTAATAGGGAAAATATCCTTAAACGTTTCCTAAATAGCAATAGCACTTAGACTTATATACTGCTTCACAGTCCTTTACAGGCTTCTCTAAGCAGTTTACAGAGTCAGCATATTGACCCCAACAATCTGGGTCCTCATTTTACCAACCTCGGAAGGATGGATGGCTGCGTCAACCTTGAGTCAGTGAGACTCGAACTGCCAAATTGATGGCCACCGGTGATCAGCAGAAGCAGCCTGCAGTAATCCATTCTAACCACTGTGCCCCTGCAGCTCATAACAAACTTCTCCAAATATGGGGCCACCTCTGGCATTTTTAAACTTTAGTGATGGAATTTTTAATACTTTCAGAAAACATATGTATATTAAAATACATTACTTAAATATGGAAGAAGGGGGAAATTAATCAACAATTTTCTTCCAATTTCTTATTTTCAGTTCATACATTTGACAATTCCCATTCTTATATTAGCATGAAATTTGGTTTTTCCTCTTGTCCTGTTTTTAAGAAAAGTTATTATAATTTGAATACATTGTTATGCACATCTCCTTGTAGACCATTATTATGGACTACATTGTTATGCATTATTATTATTTTCAATTTTGGTTGACATGTCTAACTTTTATTAATTGTTTGAATTAATGTATCACATTTTTATAGATTATTTTCATATGTCCATGCATTTATATCCATAGTCTTCTTTAATATACTTTGTTTCTTTGGAGGGTTTAATGATTACAGTAGAAAATTTGGAAGCAAACTTTAGCAGACAGCAGTTTCATTTTGCTATGCTTATGTAACTGAATTAATTCCTCATTCCTTTATAATTTCAGTATGATATGTTTTAAAATAATTCTTCTTTTAGGAGCTTTCTGCTGGATAATTCCTATGACATTGAAAGCATAATGCAGCTAATCTGTATTGCTTCATATCCTGGAAGTAAAAAGTTATGAATATCCATTCAACACTATCTGATACAAATTGTATCTCAACAGGCCAATGTATTAGTAATGAATCTGATCTTTCTCTACAAAAGTAAAATATTATATTCAATCATATAATTCTAACTCTGTCTAGGATTTAAATTTCTGCCTAGAAGAAAAACTTAAAGTATTGTATATTAAAATACTGACTATTTTTATACTTAAAATGTATTATTTGTAATAAAAGATTTAGAACTTGAAATCAAGAAAACAGATATACTCCGTTAAAATTTGGGTAACTCATAAGTAAAGTTATGATGTAATAAAAATATAAGTAATGCATTTCCAATATAAGTAATGCATTTTTTTATTTTGTGAGCTATGCAAGAATTATAATATTTTAAACAATCAATTTTCCCATTTTAAAATGCTTAGGCTTCTGTAGTATTATAACAGCATATTGTCACTTGTTATAATCAGATTTTTTTTAAAAAAAAATATTGGACAGTTGTTTTCTGATGTATTGTCTAAGGAGAATCTCAGTCATCCAGGTCATGGTTGTCCCCAAGGTGCTTCCTTCCCCAAGAAGTTTCTTCATCTCTGTGTCATGTTTCGAAGTATCCTTATGTTATTGCAACTATTATAGCTTCTCAGCTTGCCAATGAACTAAGGGGGAGGGAAGGGGCAAAAAGAATGTAGTCTCCAGACATCAAGAAAGTAAACTGTGAGAACAAAGGACAGTTCAGCAGGTGGCTAAAATGCTCAGAAACATATTCTCATAACAATTCAATGAAAATCAATTGGACAATGTGACCTACACTAATAGGGGGAGAGAGAATTCTATACTTTAATTATATGGGAATGTGCAGGAATTAATTAGAGCTGGTTTTGCCCTAATCTGTGCCAAAATGATGTACTATGTTTGCTCGGTTGATCAGTCAGAACTTTGACACTCTACGGTGGGGAATGGAAGGATTTATACTCCTTGCAGACAATTGTTCATTTGCATTCTTATAGTGAGTCATTGAGGTCTAAACCCTCTGGAGGTTTATGTGTGCTATCAGGATCAGTAGTGCAAATGGGTGTGGAGCCTTCAAGGAACTGTTGAAAGGACTGTGTTGTAGACTGGAGTTAGATGATGTTGTATCCCCCACCCTCTATTGAGAAAGAGGTGTCCAATTTTGATGGCCTCTTTGATCCTTCTTTCAAACCAGTGTTCCTCTCTGTCCAAAATGGGGACTTTGCTGTCTTCAAAAGAGTGGCTTTTGTTTTTTAAATGCAGATGGACTGCTGAATCTAGCCTGATGGGTTTGTTTTCCTATGTTGTGCCATGTGTTTATGAAGTAGTTGTTTTGTTTCCCTAATGTAAAGAACTGCACATAGCTCACTGCATTGTACTACATATACTACGTTACTCAGTTTGTGTCTGTGTGCTTTATCCTCAGGGTGGACGAACTTCTGCCTTATTGTATTACTGGGACTGAAATATGTAGCTATGTTATCTTTACAAGAATTAAGGCATATTCTTGTACTCCAAATGAAGTCCCAGATTGATGGGCAGGGAAGTTCGTGTATTGTTCAAATATATGAAAAAGATTTGTCTAGAAGAAGACGTCTTTCCCTTTTCTAATTTTTCTAATGCATGGACTAAAGTCTTCTGTAAGTTACAGGAAAGCAGATAATTCACTAAAATTTTCTCCTTGGGTAAAATCAAGCAGCAATTTATGGCAAGATTTTTCTTTCCAATTCTGCTTGTAAGAATTAAAATTGTTGATGTAGGAATGTCTGTTTTTTATATTACAGATGTCTTATGAAATATAGCAGAATATAGCAAAAATCTTCATGAGTAAATGAAGTAATGAGTGAGTGAATGAGTAAACCAATGGCTGTTGGTTTGGAAAGGTGGGAGGAAGAGACCCATAATTCAAAACTTGGGGCTAACATATATAAGGAACTGAATTTATGGGTATTGTTAGATGGAGAATTTCCCGTATATGTGGCTTCATGATTATCTGTAATAAACTTAATCTAACTTCTTGAGCCTATTTGAGAATGTAAAGTGGGAGAGAATCTCATTTCCATACCTGGTATAAAACCCTAATACTACTGGCCTTATCACATGTGGCTTCTTTCAACATTTCTCAAATGAGAAGAGACTTTTAAATTTTCTGGAAGTAGCAGCTATACCCAAAGCACATAATCCAATTAGATACCATGCCATTGCTTTTCCACATCTTCCTCAAGAATTCTGTTTTTTTTCACTAAAGGATTTTGAGACATTCTTATTTGTAAGAGTCCTATTTTTTGATATGTCTGTTCTTCATATAGTGGCTCAGAGGTGAGAATAGAACCAAATTGGTTATTTTCTTTTTCAATTTCACAATCATCTAGTCTTACTGTCCAGTTCCTACATCAATTTGCAGCTTTAAAAAAAAATCAAACTAAAAAACCCCAAGAACATTTCTATGTATTTTTCCTGAGATTTTACCTGAATGCATGAATTTTTTGTTTTATAAACATATTTCCCAGTGCAAGCCATTGTTGTCTGCACATTGTCCTATTTATATTTATTTTTAATAAATAACATGAATCTTAAAATTCAGACGACTGTAAATATCCATGTACAATTTAATGAGTGTTTAATGTGAGTTTATTCAAAATGTGAGCTTATTCAAAAGTGCAAATTACTCATCTTTTATTTCAGTCTTTTAAAATTACCTTCCCCTAATCTTTATGATTGTAGTAGATCAAAGTTAAGTGAAAAGATCAAAGCAACATTAATGTGGAATAAAAATTAGAGGGCCAATCCAAGTAATTTTGAGATCCTTTAAGACCTCTCCAAAGTTGTTTTTCAAACTGCCTTATCTACACTATTTTTCATACAGAACATAGGAAATTGCCTGTATTATACCAGTCATTGGTCCATCTGATACATAATTATCAACATGAGTCTTCGGCTAGATTCTCACATACCGGTATATTAATTTATATGTGTTACTGTGAAAGTCCGAAATCTGGTGAATATCGACATTCACCGGTGAATGTCGACATTCACATAGTCGCTTGGTGTATCCGTGAAAGACCGAAATTGGTGAATGTCGACATTCACCGGTGAATGTCGACACTCACATAGTCGCTTGGTGTGTGTCCGAAAATTCCCTTATCCTCTCGACACCCTTACCCTAATCCCCTTACCCTAATACCTCGGCTCCTCACTTCCTTTGAAGCGTCTTCTATTCGCGGACTTTAAAAAAAAAAAACCTGCGATCCTACGCGGTTAGAACATAAAGCAAAAGTAAAACGTTATGCTGACTCGTTATATATCTGTCACCGTGAAAGACCGAAATTGGTATGTGTCGACATTCACCGGTGAATGTCGACATTCACCAACATTCACCGGTGAATGTCAACATTCACCAATTTCGGTCTTTCACGGTGACATATGCACCTTATGACAAGGATGGTTGCTCCCGGCATTACTGCAGGTTCAGTGCGCACAAAAATGTATGTGTGCACATTTTCACAAAAATAGGACTGCACATGCGCAAAACATTAAAAAAAGAAAAAAATTACATTTGTGCAATTACAATTGTTCTGTACATGCGCAGAACCAAAAATCAAGATGGCGGCCCCATAGGAGAACTGGTTAGAGCACGTGGCAGGCCTGGGGCGCTGCCGGTTCCAGCAACCCAGGCCACCAAAGCACTACCGGTTTGGACCCATCTCTCCCTCATTATTACTGAAGATACAATCACCCTGCTCCAACCACAATTTTCCTTTTAGTAGTGAACATGAGCATGTTTACTGGGATGGTGTAAACATCTCCTAACAGGATAGGGGGAGAAATATCTCTGTGTGTATTTGCTTGGCTGCATGCTGCTTGTAAAGCCAACAAGCTAGGCTGAGTAACCAATCCTCTTTTTATTTGATTATGCTATGAAAAAAGGAAAAAGGGGAGGGGAGGGGAGCAGGGGTGCTGCTATGAGTTTGCCCTGTTTTGGGAGAACCCATAGCTAACGTTATGGTTAGTTCGGAAAACCTCCAAATCCCACCTTTCGTTGGCTCCAGCCACCACGTCCCACTGCTGCCACCCAACACCTCCTCTCAGGAGTCTCCATGCAGCCTGTTTTGGATGCAAGGTAAGTGCGGAGGCTCAGGGAGGGGAAAAATGGGTCTCCTGGAAGGTCTCTGGAACCTGGGAAGGCAGTTTTCCCTCCTCCCAGTGCTCGAGGAAAGCCTCCGGAGTCTGGTGGAAGGCAAAAATACCCCTCGTGGTGCAGGAGGCTAGCTAGGCCACACCCACCATGACCACGCCCACCCAGCAACTGAGCAGAGAGGCCGTTGCTGAAATTTTTCAGGCCCACGCCTGGAAGGGAATGAATGCTACATCTATATGTTCTTGGGTTATAATTTTCACTAAAGAACCATGGGGATGGAAAGGGAAATATAGACAATGGAGCCCAATCCCCTTCCTCAACAATTTGGAAGCAAAGAATAATTCTAGCAAAATGTAGCCTTTTACCTCTTTGGGGAATCATTTTCTTTTTTAAATTATGATGATGCTGATGATTTTTTTTTAATTTTTCACAATACAACTCATGCAAGGGTCATCCACAACTACATTACATTTTCTACACTCATATTTGTGATTCCTTATAACTTCTTTAAGCTAAACATTTTTAGTACAAATCAACGCATTTATATATCACTAATGCAGTTTTCTATTTCTTCCATTGACGTAATTAACACCTTATGGATTGAATACAAGTATAGGTTAAACATGAATTGAAAAACATCTAAGTCAAATGTATAAACTGTGAATTTATTATATAATGATAGGCAAACATTGCACTTATGCCTAAGTCCTCTACCGTGCACTTTATAAGACAGATAAAACTATCTTAGCTGACTGTTGTAAATATTACTCTGCTAATTCAACAAGAAATGCTACTGCATGAATCCTTAATGCAGAACACAGCTAAAAGTGATTTTAGCAATTTTCTTCCCAGGTAAATTCAAAATGTATATCCAAATGTTCATCTATTTTTTCCCCAAGCACTAGGGAGAATATATTCAAAACCAGATACTTTTGCTCTGTGTGTGTGTGCTTGTGCTTCTGGTCTCCAGAAATAATTTCACCTGTTTTTCAAATTTTGGTCCCATTCACATCTCCCTTAGGATTCAGCAGCCTTGCAAGGATCCCTGGCTTGCTTATAGCACTGGGCTGCATGCCCGCCTGCAAGCACGGGCATGGGGGTGGGGACGGTGGTGGGAACTTACCTCCGAGGCACTGGCCGCACCACGCAAACTACTGCCCATCGCCCCAGGGAGGGGAGGTCTGGCCGCCAGCAAAGGGCTTCTGCCGAGGCGCCCCATGCAGGCAAAATAGAGAGCAAGCAAAGGAGGATCAGGCAGGGCACTGAGGCCCCTTCACCTCCCTTCGCTCCCATTTTATCTTGATGAGGTCACTGCAGCTGTCGGGCGTGGACAGACGGAGGTAGCCAGAGGGGCCCTGGCGGATGAGCGGGCAAGCAATGGAGGATCAGGCAGCTCGCTCGCTCGCTTGTCTGTCCTCCCAGGCTGCCCCACCGCTCTGGCTACCTCTGTCCATCCATGCCCGGAAGCTGCGGTGACCTCAAGACAAAGTGGGAGCGAAGGGAGGTGAAGGGGCCTCCCTTTGATTGCTCGCTCCCGCCACCCGTCCACACTATGCTAGCCTTGCCCACCGCTCACTGATTGGCTGGCTCACCAATTTCCCCGCCCTCTTCTAGGAGCCCTATCTATAGAAAGCCAAGCAGAAAAAAAAGGTAACTGGGTTTAGATAGGGCTCTTAGAGGTGGGCAGGGTGATTGGTGAGCCAGCCAATCATTGCGTGGTGGGCAGACTAGCATAGTTTGGACGGGTGGGGGAGCGAGCAATCGAGCAGCTTCCGGATGGGGAGGAGTGAGTGAGCGAACTGGTTCTAAATGGCTCGCTAGAGGGGGCCACCTCCAGCACTCCTCTTCTGCCCCCCCTTGCCTCTTAGCGCCCCCTGCTGCCCCCTTGTCTCTTAGCACCCCCCTAAGTCATCCCACCACCCCCAGAGGCTGGAACCGCCCACTTTGGGAACCACTGTTCTAGTCATTCCTGACTCTAGGGGGTGGTGCTCATTTCCGTTTCAAAGCCAAAGAGCCAGTGCTTTCCGAAAACATTTCCATGGTCATGTGGCTGGCATGACTAAATGCTGAAGGTACACAGAATGCACACCTTCCCACCAAAGGTGGTCCTTATTTTTCTACTTGCATTTTTACTTGCTTTCAAACTGTTGGTAGAAACTGGAACAAGTAACGGGAGCTCACTGATTGCAACTATATTCTACTATGTTTCCAATCTTTAAAATATTTTCCTCCATTGAATTGATAGATATTTTTCATGCAGATATTACACTTAAAATTTCATGAGGTTCCCTATGAATTCCTAAGGTCATTCCCACTTATTCCACTTTTATTTAAATACAGAATTACTTAACGCAGCATTTTATTACTATATAGCTTTCTGTCTTTTGCTTGCCTGATTACCTGCCTTCTCATCCCTGTTTGCTGTCTTTCTCTCTATTTTGATTCTAAATTGGCTGGTGGTGGTGGTGTTATATTTCAATCATTTTCATATAGTTCAGTTGACAATTGTTCATAGGGTGGACAGATGGATATATCTAGACTTGCTTTCATATTTGCTACAAGAATATGCTGAAACTCTTTCTACAATCCCTATAGCTGTAGGACATGTCAAAGTTTTCAACTTTAAATTTCCAAACGTTAGGGACTCTCAAAAGTTATGACATGCCTTGGGGATCAAGAATATATTTTGGTTACTTTAATATAATTTAGATGGGCATGGTAAGTAATTACGTAGATATCATAGCATTTTGTTTGTTTCATTGGTATAGGATTTTGCTAGAAGCCTGGCATAAAAATCAACATGCTAAGAAGTGTGCAAAACATGCAAACAAATCATAGTACAATTAGTATTCTGGCACTCCTTTTCTGTCTGGCCAAGAATAGTTCATTCTACAGTCTCAGCTCCCACAACAGCAAATGCATACAGGTAAATATAGGAACTGTTGTTTTATGCACAGAGACCTTTCTTGCCAGTTAAGTAAATCACTGCAGTCCTTAAGTTAGTAATTTGGTTGTTAAATGAATCTGGCTTTCCCATTGACTTTGCTTATCAGAAGGTTGGAAAAGATGATCATATGACCCCAGGAGATTGCAACCATATTTATGATGGTAAATATGAACCACTTGCCAAGCTACTGCAACACTCGTAAGTGTGAAAAATGGCCATAAGTCATTTTTTTCAGTGCGGTTGTACCTTCAAACAATCACTAAATGAACTGTTTTAACTCAAGGACTATGTGTATTGGAAAGGGAGAAATCAATAGAAAGGTGTATCTTTTATTTTCAGATGCCTGAGATAATCTAGTGAAATGTTTCTTAATATTGTCAACTTTAAAATGGGTGAACTAACTCCCAGAATTCTCCATCCAGCAAGGTTGAAAAACACAACAACTAAATGACAATAAATGTCATTTTATTGTTGTCATTATGCAATGTGTGGCAACATTTTTTTAAAATCTTTGGTAACAATAAAATGATCACTGGAACAATCTTGGAACAACAGAGTTGAGAGTGAAATAATAATTGCAGCAGCTATTTTTTTTTCTTTTTTAAAAGAAAAGCATGATATCAGATGCGCAGAAGTAATTAAACAGGAAACATAATCCATCTAAGTCATGAAACCTGACAAAGGCAAGTCCTTACTGCAGGCATGATTACAGCTGAAGATGAAGCATGAGAGTTAAATGGCTTCCATTTTACACATACATATCTTCCCTTTTTTATTTCTTATCCATTTTGAAACCCATATTCTCTTTATGGCTCTGGAGAGGTAAATGTATCTGTTTATTGCAGCCAAAACAACAAATTGTCTGTGACACAAGATTCCTTTTTTTTTTCTTTATCAAAGTAAATTTTCATTACATTACAGAGCAATTCCACTGGGGCATCTGTACTTAATTCCTTAGTTATGGATTAAAAAGAATCAGAACTAGCACAGTTTCTATATTATATTGCAAATCTTTATATACAATTAAATGGATCATACTACTTATTTTAATCTCCTTATTTTACTTATTTATTACATTTATATACCACCTATCTTGCTATCTTAGGTAATTCTGGACAGTTTACAATATAATTTATTAGGAATATAATACCATCCATTGGATTTTCTTAAATGACAAACAAATAACATCAGTTGTGCTTTTAATGATCCCTAGAGGGGGTGGGAGGAGCATGGGATGGTATCGTTGATCACAGCATCTGCTGGAATGGCTTCAGGCACTGGGAGTGGGGGAAACAGTGTTGTGAAGGCTTGTTTCTTTTCTTTGAGGTCACTTCCACTCAGTATTGGTTGGGAATGAGAGATCTCACAGTGTCAGAGTTGTCTCTGTTCCTGTTTAACATCTATATTAAACCATTGGGTGGGATAGTTCATCACGATGAAATATCATCAATATACTGATGTTATTGTGTTGTACAGCTCTGCCAATAGTGAGTTAAGCAATGGCATATCACTCTTCCTTGGAAGCTCTTGACCTCTGTATTGGGAGCAATACATTAATATCTATTGCAATATAGACAGAATGGAAGGGCTTTAGGACATGAATTCCTTAGTTCTCAGAGAATTACCATATTTGGCCACAATGGCCATGATGGGGTTGCACTATCTCAGGCAGACCTGGTACATAATCTGGATTTCTCCTGGATTTGCAACTCTTGTTTGAGGAGCAAGTGGCAGTTGTGGCCAGGAAAGCCTTTGCACAACTAGGTATTGTATGCCCTTCCTGGATCAATGAGCCCTTTTCACAGTCACCATATCCTGATCACCTTCTGTTTGGACAGTTATAATGTCCTCTACATAGCACTGCCCTTGAAGATAATCCAGAAGCTGCAATTTCCTCAAAATACCGTGACCTGGATTTATTCAAGTTCAAATGTGTCACCTTTTTTGCAAGAGCTAAACTTACTGTTGTTTTACAATTCAAGCTTCTGGTTATCACTGTGCATGGCTTAAGCGCTCCATGGCACAGGACCTAGTTACCTGCGGGATCGCATCCTGCCCCATACATCCCTGCGACCAATCCGCTCGCACAGAGAGGGACTTCTCCAGGTGCCGTCCACTAAACAGTGTCGGGGGGCGACGCCTAGGAGCAGAGCCTTCTCTGTGATGGGCCCAGCCCTGTGGAATGACCTCCCCCTTGACATCAGGATTACCTCCGATCTCCGCTCCTTCCATGTAAAGCTCAAGACCCACCTTTTCCAATTAGCTGGCCTGGCTCAACCATAGTTTTATCCCATTGCTCCTGACAGCCTTTTTTAAATTTTTAAATTTGTAATTTTAACTGAGGGTATTTTAATTGTTAATTTTAATTCTATTATTATTATTGTATGCATTTGACGATTGTTACCTCCTCCATGTATATGTACGTGTATGTGTTTATGTGTATATGTGTATGTGTATATGTGTATGTATTGTATCTATATGTATATTTGTATGGGTTTTTATTGTACGCCGCCCCGAGTCCTTTTGGAGAGGGAGCGGCTAACAAATTAAATTTATTCTATTCTATTCTAAGGCCAAATTATTTGATGGACTGGGTCTTCAATTACATCTATCCAGCTCACTAAAGCAGGAAGGCAGAGCAAGTTGTGAGTCCCTCCCGTTGGCTCCCTCCCTTTGGAACATTATTCTCCCAGAGATAAGATTGGCTCTCACCCAAGCATACATGAGAGGTCTTACAATGACATATACAGGGAAAAAGAACAAACAGAACAGGCAAATTCAAAATAAACTAGAACTAGAGTATAACTAGAGTATAAGAAGTTGGAGACAGAGTTGCAGAAGAATCCACAAAACAAAAAAGTAAAAAATATAATGGAATTGTAAAAACATAAATTGAAGTTTATGTTTATAAATCAGCAAAACAAAACTTCTTCGAAAACACAAACAAACCAGGCCATTGGCTGGCATACAAGATGAAAAAGGAAAGAGAAAAAAAGCCAATTGATGGACGAATAAGGGAACTTGCAACATCTGAATGAAACAAAGAAGAAAATAATCGAGAACTACTATAATAAATTGTATCAGCATGAGAGAGTTCTGGGGGAAAAAGACAATATTTAGAAGAAGACGGAATAGCCAAGATTCCAGAAAAAATTAAGGAGGCACTAGAAGAAAGAATAACAATGATGCAGGTAACAGAGTCCATCAAAAGGCAAAAGAAAGGGAAAACACCAGGACCAGATGGATTGCCGGAAGAATTGTACAAAACATTACAAGAAGTACTAAGTAATGTAGTGTTGGAATTATATAAAGAGCTACTAAGAGAGGCAAAGATGCCAGAAACATGGTCAGAAGCATGTTCTTTATACCAAAAGAAGAGTCAGACTTACAACAAATAAAGAATTATAGACCTATTTCACTATTAAACGTGGATTACAAAATATTGGCATCAATAATGGCAGAAAGAATGAAGAGATTTTAAAATAAATTTATACATATGGACCAAAAAGGATTTCTTCCCAAGAGGCAGATTAGAGACAATATGCAAATTGTACTAAATACACTTGAGTCCCATGAAGCCACCCAGAGAAGCAAATGGTGTTGCTATTCGCTGGATGCACAAAAGGCCTTTGACAATGTGAACTGGCAATTCATGATAATACAATTAAAAATGATGAAGATTGGTGAGGGGTTGATTAATATGATCAAAACAATTTATAGTAATCAATCGGCAAAGGTAATGGTAAATGGTGATATGACTGAAAAGGTGGTGATTATGACACCTAAGCAATGATGTCCGCTATCGCCATTATTATTTACATTGACATTAAAGATTTTGAATAGAGAAATAAGACAAAATAAAGAAATAAAAAGTATGAAGGTAAGAAAGAAGAATATAAATTAAAAGCATTCACTGATTATTTGGTGTTCATTATGGAAGACCCAATATAAACTGGGCTGAACTAATTGGAACAATAGAGGAGTACAGAGAAGTAGCAGGTTTGAAGCTAATGGGAAAACTGGATGTACAAGAGGGGGAAGTAAAATACTTGGGTATCCATTTGACATCAAGATGTGTAACAATAAAGGATGATAACTATTTTAAGGTGAGAATAGAAATATATTTGGAAAGATGGAAAAACTTACAATTATCACTAATGGGAAGAATAGTGGTAATAAAGATGAACATATTACCAAGAATGCTATACCTATTTCAAACGATACCAATAAAACTAGAGAAAACATATTTTGAAAGTATGAACAAAATAGTGGGGAAATATAAATGGCAAGGGAAAAAAGCAAGAATTAATGCAAAAATGTTGCAAGATGTAAGAGCTAGAGGTGGGTTTGGATTACCAAATTGGAAAAATGCTTAAAATTTACGATCCAGCCGAGCCTTGAGAGGAAAGAGATTTTTAATCCACAAATACAAAAAAATGGGGAAAAATAGAAGAAGAAGGGGAAAAAACTAGTCCAATTTAAAAGTAAGAGGCATTTGTAAAAATTCCATCCATAGAAAGAAACGAAATTAAAAAGAAAAAGATAACACAATAGTTTTAATCCAGGCTTTTTCACCGCTTGCTTTCTTCTGTCTTCAATTTTAATTTAACTCTAAGTCTTTTTGGGTGTTCTCTAATAGTAAATTTTTCTCACCATTTCTGACACACTCTCTCACCTGTTCTGCTTCCATTTCAGGGTTCTGTCCCAACCTTCTGCAGCCTCAATGGCTGCTTCTCTTGTAGCAGAAAAAAGAGCTTCTCTGGATCTATCAGGGGCATTGCGATGCCCCTGAGATCAGCAGGACGTGCCCTTCTCTATCACCATCTCTACAGGATGGTTTAGGTCCAAAAAGGACCGTCCAGCAGCAGAGATATCAAAGCAATCCTGGAGCTCTAAGATTGCATGTTGTGTCATAGCGACATCAGCCCCGTCCTCAGACCAGAGACATTCTTATTGGGTATCCTTCCAGAGAAATATAAGAAAGAAGACACCTATTTGATTATACATGTAACTACAGCAACAAGAATTGTATTTGCTCAAAATTGGAAATTAAATAAAGTACCAACAGAAGAGGAGATTTAAAAAAAATCTAGACTGTGCAGAGATGAACAGTTTGACTTTTAAAATAAAGGATAAAGAGGAATCTGTGTACTTCAGGACATGGGAAGATTTTATGAATGGTTAGAGAAAGACATACAGAAAAGAAATAAGGGGAAATATGGATCCCAGACAACATGCCATTAAGTAGAAAAGGGGGGGAAGAGGGGGAAAATAGGTAAAAAAATAAATATATATAAGTATATATTCAAAAGTAAGATACAAAGGGAAAAAACACATAATCAGGATAGATTAGAGAAGTAAAGGGAAAAGAAACGATATTTAACTATTTTTGGGTTTGTGGAAATACCACCCCAAGAAAATAAAAATTAAGAGCTGGAAGAGACACCTATAACAATAGAAAAAGAAAGGAAGAGAGGAGGAGAGGAGGGAAGGAAGATAGAGGTGAGGAGAGGAATATGGAAGGGAAAATGAGAGAAGGAGAGAGGGTAGGAAGGGGAAGAGGAAGACAGGAGTAGGGAGAGATAAAGGAAGAAGGAAGGGAAAGGAGAGAGGAAGGAAGAAAGTAGAGAAGGGAGGGAGGGAGAAAAGAAAGAGAAAAGAAGGTGGTGTCAAAACAGGTGAGGGATGGTAAACAAAGCAAACCAAATGGTATGTTATAACCCTGTAAATGGAATGACAAATGTATAAGAACTACAAATTTTTTAAAAAAAATAACTATGTGAATGCAAAACTATCTGATTGCTTTTTTTGCAAGCCATTGATGATGTGGTTTTATCAACAGGCTTGGGGAACCCATTCAAAGCCAATTAAGTGGCTTGCCTGATTCTGTACTCTCTGCTACAGAGTTGGATGAGGCTGGCATTAAATTGTGAATTTTTCATGCTGTTCATTGCCCGGATTTACCATGTGAGAACTGGACAACTATATAAATTTGTATAATAATAATTTGCATGTTTAATAAATAATGGAGATGATGATTTTGCAGGCTTCCCATCACAATATAGTGTAATCTATTAAAATGTTTTCAACAGCTCAACAGCTCCTAAACCACATGAGAGCATTATTAGCCTCAGGTGGGCAGTGATGAAAATTGCCTCAACTGGAAGTCTCTGCTGGATCTCTGTCTTTTCAAAGAAGCTTTGAAGTGTACACTGGGAATAAGTGGGTATGGGTTCTGGGGTCAACATCTGCCCTAAGACATAAAACAAAACCATCGTCTTATTAATGAAATATTATGATTCATCAGGTGCACTGGGACAGTCCATCAATCATTCTTAGTTGAAAAGTTTCTTATAAATAAATACTGTATGAACACTGATAGGAAACTGCATATGTAAACAGTGTGTATTTGAGACAACAGTGTCCATTTCCTTTAAAAAAGAATATGATTAGATAGTAGTTAAAATACTATATCTTCAGTTGAATTTATTTATAAACCAAGCACAGAGCTCCACTGTTCAGTCCAGGATCATATATATCTAATGACTATATCTATATATTTTTCTATAAGAAGGACTGTTTATAGTGATAGCTGCAGTTTTAATTCCACCACCCCTGATAATACTGTAATAATTTATCAGGGGATGGATATAAGCAAATTGAGCTGTCCTTTTTAAGAAACAAAATGATTTGTACTTAAAGATGGGTGGTAAGGAAATAGATTGGAAAGATTATGATCCATTAAGTCATTTTGGACTCCTAGTGACCACATCAATAGATTTTCTCCATGGCAAATTTAAATACAGATTTGCATCCTAAATATAGATTTGCGCTGATAAAAATATTTATAGTATAAAAAGTATTTCAGATAGATAGATGGATGGATGGATGGATGGATGGATGGATGGATGGATGGATGATAGATAGATAGATAGATAGATAGATAGATAGATAGATAGATAGATAGATTGATTCATGTATACATGAATAACTTATTTATTCACAAGTAAGTATCAGTAACTTAATTTGGACTCCTGATAGTTTGCACTCATATTAAATTCATAATATTGGGAAACAATCTCTGCAACAATATAGCCTTCTCTCAAAACAAGTTCTTAAATGAAAAGAAAGTTTATTACTCCATGTCTATGATAAGGGCTCCAAATCTGCAAGAAGTAAATGTTATATAAAATATTACAAAATTGATCATTACTCAAAACCCAGTGTACTCTATCCCATATTCCCTTCACCACATTTGTAAAAGACTACCAGCATACTCTTTAAGTTGAAACTGCTGGATAGGTTGATTCTATCTAAATCAGGTGATCATGCAAATCTTTAAGTTCCAAGTCATAACAGATTAAAAAGCAAGAATTATTCAGAAGTGCATTCGAACATTAATACAGTATCCTCAAAGCAAGTATTATGTAGTCCTTGCAGTAGTTAACCAAAGAGGGATGAAGGTATGAGTAACCAATGTCAGGACTCCAGGAAGGACCTGCAACTGGTAACGTAAATTTCATTTTTAAAAAATTGTGAACTGCTGTTACATTAAGTTAACGTGGTAGTTTCATTTTATATTTTGGGAAACGGGCTTTATGTATCTGGCACTTAAAAGAAACATATTCAGTTATCAATAAACCACCATTTTTCACTCCTTTAACCTACTTTGTGAGTTTCTGGATGTGATAAAATTTTATGGAGGTGACTTCAACATCATCACTCCTGTTTCTACTATGTCTTTGGTGATTCTTTGTACCAAATATATATCTCTTTTTATTAGAGTGCAAGCAGCTTTATTGTTGATAGTGTTCAGAGTGTCACAGTCATCTCTTCTTTTCAGAGGGACTGACTAAAATACTTTCTTCCCATGGGCTCCCTTCTATCTTTGGATAAAACTGTTTATTGGAAAACCACTTCTGCAAGTCTTCTGCCAAACTTCGGTTGCTTGGGGTGGTAGATATTATGTTGAAATATCTATTCTTATGTTGTTTGAGAGAAATTGAAGAAGCATTTTAATGATTTTGCTGTGGGCATCAATGAACAGTGTAGATGGCAAGAAGCTAATACTCTTGACCTTTTTATATATTGTAAATTCCCCTTTCCCCATTAACCATGTGCACTAGAATTGACCTGCCTTTTGGAATCAAATTTATAGCATAAAGCTTTTATAATCATTTTGTGCTTTCACAGAGAATAAGGTCTACCGTAAGTGAGATACATAATCAGCTTGAAACATACATAGTTAAAACAATAAATCTCACACTAGAGGACTTTACAATAGTAACTGGAATATGAATGGCCAAAAGATTATGATTCAAAATATTCAAATGTTAAATCCACCCAACTCAGTGAATAGTTGATTAATGTCAATACTATATGAACACTTAGGACAAGTAATGTAATACACACACACACAAACAGAGAGAGGGGTTTATGAACAGATTAAATTTACTTAACATTGCAAGATGGGGAGTTTGGAAGTTTTCTTCTGAGACATGGAAGTGAATCACTGTGATTTATAATATTTTACTTTCTTCTCATTTAGCTTACCAAGTACAGTAAGTGGGTTAACACTTGAAATGCATCTATTTCTCAAGAGGTTTATTAATGGGACAAGACAGAGGCCAGAACACAGAGCACTCCATTTTTGTGGAGCAGAATGGAATCCCATCTGCATAAGACAGACACTCAAGTAAAACATTCTTCTTAGGCCTTTTAGATTCATACATTTAAAAAAAGAAATCAAGAGCAAATCAAGACTTCCAAAGTTCCATATGCATTTGCTTGACCAGATTTGTGTTGTAGTAAATGAATGGGACTAGAAAGCCTATTTCAGTGTTTCTCAACCTTGGCAACTTTAAGATGTGTGAACTTCCGCTCCCAGAATTTCCCAGATATTAAGCTGACTGGAGAATTCTGACTGTCAAAGTCTACATACTTTATCTTCAAGCTGCCAAGGTTGGGAAATACTGGCCTATAGAATTTCTAATGGGGAAAAAAACTCTTCTCCATTTCCAAAAGAAGCAATATTGTACAAGATCCTTCTGTGGTATAAAAAAAAAGAAAAGAAAAGAAAGGAATGGGCGAAAGAGGGGAAAAAACTAAGGGAAATTAGTACTTGGAGTTATCAAAACCAAGGCTGTCTAGCTGCCACATGGATCTTCTCTTTATAGCTATGGTTAATTAGAGATTGTTCAGTAAAAGGTTTGCCATTGACTGTGACCATGCCCAGATACATTTTGAATGGGTGTTAAGAGATTGGTAGACAGAGCATGATTTTACTGCTCTAAACTTTGGCTGAAACGGATTCTTGGCAGGTTCAACTTTGGAAGAAAGCTTCCACAATGGTTGGAAAATCTCCATTTTCGTAGCATTTCAAAATACTCTAAAGTACAGCTTCAAACCAGCTGCTTATTTGTTGGTATTGTGACAGAGTAACTTTTTCCCCAAAATTCCTTCAGATAAATTATTTTGCCCTTGTGGCAGGAGAACAATTGAGTTACTAGAATCAGTATGATGGCCTTGCTTCTCTTATAGAGAAATATGATCTAAAAATATTATGTCTGCTATAAGGAATATGAACAATAGAAAAAAGGATCATATTGTTTTAAATCTCTGGATTTATGCTTTATACCAAATGAACAAATTTCTTTTAGCAGCTAGTTCTGTAAGACAACATTGAATCAATTGTTTGAAGCTATATTCCTAATTTTGGGCCAGATGTAGTGTACCTTTAAGAAAAGAAATAAGATTAGTGGAACAAATATATTAAAAGTTTTAATTTATTGGCTATGTTTTATTATTGGCTTATAACAAAATGGAGGAATATTTTCCTCTATAATCAGTTATATGAAAATGTGTTGTGCTTTGAAAAATGGGCTTTCTAATTGAATGCCTAATCTAAAGCTGATAATAATGAAGATGATGATGATATAGCTGTAATTCATAGATCTGTAAAAGAGAATAACTTCACTGAGACTGGCAGTGTAAAGTGTAAAAGTGATCATTAAGTACTTATTTTAAATTGCTTGTGAGCTGAGCTGGGCTTCAGAGATATTTCATCTTCAATTGTTCTACTGTTTCATCTTCAGTAGGCAAACTGATTTATACATTATGTGCATATATGTATCAAACATAAGAGATCAATATATTTTATTATTATTATATCTGGATATTCCCAAAATAACAATCAACAAAATATAGTGAGGATTCCTTGCAAGCAATATCATTTTTGTAGAGTCAAAGAGGGATCTTATTATTAAGTTGAATGATCCAGATCAAAACTAAATAAAATAGAATAAAGATAAATGTAATGGAGTCATGGAAAAATAAATATTATAATCAGTGATTTCCAGAAAGAGGAATCATGTATTCAAATCAATGATGTAATTGGACTAGGATTTTTTTTCCTATGGAAAATGTTCTTTTTCATAGTGTTCATTTTCAAAATAATGAGCACCTCGCAAAAGTAACCTTGAGTTTGGTCTCTAAACAGCCATACTGTCAGATTGTGTTTCTTTTAATTCCTCCCTCTCCCCTTCCTCCCCCCCTCCCGCAAGGGGAGTATCCTCCCATAGAGAAAACTACAAGTTAAGGCATATGATCAGGAAGAAGCTGTGAGGCTTCTGTGTATTTTGAATGATGAGAGAGTAGAAAATCAAGGTCCATTGTTCTCTTAACAGAACTTGTTAAGGATCTGAAAATGTCTGCCAGGGAATTATCTTTCTTTATAATACACATGTTAAGGAACAATCAACTATTTTCCTTAACCAACTTTTATAACATTTTCTTGAGGTTTTATAATATCTTTTCTTTACAAGAGCTACTTTAGGAAGTTCCTGTGCTGTACAAAAGTCTTTGTGGTCACTAATTTAGGTTTGTTTTTTAGGAACAAAGAGTGTCTGAGTGAAGGAGCAAATTCATTAATTTCTCTGTATCAATTTATAAATGAGAATGTGGAGCTTGTGATAAATATCTTTCTCCAGGTAAGAAATTACACCCTAGCAGATCATAAACATCCACCAACATATGGTTGAAAAAACAATATTTAAATATACATGGAAGTGTGAAAAAAACTGAATTTGATTTCATTTCATTTTTTCTACTACTCCTCCCCCACCTTATTCCCCCTCTACCACTTCTCCATGCCCCAGATGATGGCATACCATGACTGGAAGATCCCACTAACACCATGGCAAGAAAAGCATCAATTAACATTGCAACTTTTCACGCAATCAGGACGATCCAAAGACTTTCCAGAAAATTTCTAGCTAACCATCAATAGCTATGATCCCCAAACAATCTGAGCAATGGCGTAATATAGCAATCAAAGAAACAAATAGACAAAAAAGAAAGAAGTCACAAAGTACTACAGTAAATGTTTGATTATTTGAACAATGCCATAATTAGAGTGCAAATTATTGTCTTCTTTCTAAGAAACAATTTGTTCCTTGTAGAAAAAACACACAGACAACAGTAGGGAAACTGTCTGAAACATCCAAAAAGTATCCAAAAGCCACAATTCATTAAGCTTCCTTATGCACAGGCCATACTCACTGCTGGACACAGAACGTGATCTGTGGGTCTGCTTCAGAGGGATGATTTGGCCCAAATCATCCAGATTGTATAAAAGTTCTGGCTGAATTGGAACTGGACAAAGGAAAAGTGGTGTTTGTGTTGGCATTTGCATCATTGTGGCTACAATAGCAACAGGAATAACAATAGCACTTAGATTAATATAACACTTTACAGTGCTTTACAATCCTTTCTAAGCAGTTATACAGAGTCAGGATATTGCCTTCAACAATTTGGATCCTCATTTTACCCACCCTGGAAGGATGGAAGACTCAGTAAACACTGAGTCTGGTGGGATTTGAACTGCCAAATTGCAGGCAGCCGGCAGACAGCCGAAGTAGCCTGCAGTACTGAATTCTAACCACTGTGCCACTGCGGCTCTGCACAATGCAATCTTCCCACTAGGCACAACTTCCTGGGGGGTGGCACAGTGCCCTGCCCCCCCAAAAGGGTGTTTGGTTCCAGCCCTCCCACAATGCCCCACCCCTGGGAAGGTGTACCTGGCATGGAGAAATACAATTATTAAATGCCCATGTTACAAAAGTGGGGATTTAATAATTGTATTTCTCCATGCTTAGCTTCAGAATTTCTGAAATCTCACAAAATCACAAGTTTTAGTAATTTTACATGATGATTTTTTGCAACTCCTTCCAGTGTATTCAATCCAAGCTTCAGGCTACCCGCTCCTCTCTTCTTATTTTTCACTTCCAGAAAAGTGGTGGTCAATTATTTTCCTTTCAGTGGGCGATCTTACTATTATGCAGACACATGCATATACACTCTACACAGAATAAAATTAAATTTGTATTTCTGGAGAGAGGAAATGGAATCTGGCCCTGTCTTTAAGCACTCAGGAAATTAATATATTTTTTTAAAAAAAAATATTTTCTGCTGAGTTTCAAACAATGTATTAGATATTGAACAAAATTCGGCCATTGATTTATTTTAGTACAAATGGTAAAGACAAGATCTTAGAAGGTCTTATATGAGGGCAACTTGTTGGCTAAGCTAAAGAGTGTTCTTGTGTGAGAGAAGTGTCTAGCAAGAAACAAAATGCTCCAGTGAGAGAAGTGTCTAGCAAGAAACAAAATGCTCCAGCCAAAATGGACAAGAACATTGGAGTTGACATGAGGAGAAAAGACCACAGAAGGAAAGCATGACTGGAGGCCAATCTATAATGGAGGGGAAGCGAGTAAAGGCTGACACCATCTATTTCTGTCTTTTAAAAATGGTTGCTGTTTCATTCTGGAAATAGGGTAAAAGGGGGGGGGGGGTGTCAATAAGCCTTGTGTATAACTATTATGAATTCCATTATTTTTGTCTGACTAGCATTTGCTTTTAAAGATTTGTAGACTTTATTTTAAATCAAAGCAGTGAGGGAAAGTTACTTATTTTTGGAGGTTGTGAGAAGTTTCTAGAAGGAAGGAAGTTTATTTTAAAAAGAAAAAAAGGAAAGTCGTTTTAGGTAGGAAGGCTTTTGTGTTTGTGAAAAACAAAGTAGAAAGATGCAGAAGGAAGAGGTGGGAATAAAAGACTTGAAGGAGCCATAAGATGTGATGGAAAGAGAGAAAGAGGAGAACTTCAAAATTGGACTTAAACAGAGTTTAAAGAGACCTTGGAAATCTTCTAACCTCCTGATTAAGCCGGAGATTTTATACCATTCCAGACAATGGCTGTCTAATCTCTTCTTCAAAATCTCCAGTTAGGTTAAACCTAAACCTAACCCTAACCTTTGAGTTGTTATTAGAGTAGGACGAATTAGAGACAGGAAAAACTGTATAACCTGATCTGTTTAGGAAATCAAAATTAAAAGCAAAAATAGATTTACTAAAACTATACATAGGAATAATTTGCTATCCACTGGAGGGTTTTAAAAAACTACTCTGGAGCTTTCCTCACAAGAATGTAGACAACAAACCTTTCTTAGGAATTGCCCACTAGTCCTGTTTACCATGCAGGCAGAACTAAGTGGAGATATACTTGATTAGTAGTTAAAAATAGTTGATATGGGAAATAGAGACAGGGAGTGAGGATTCAGACATGAATATAAATGAAATAATGTGGGGTTTAACTGGAACATGGAAATTTCAATTTGATCTATTAATAAAGTACATTGGATTCAGGATAATACATTTTAACATGATTGAAAAGTCTTAATGAAGTCCTCTGCTCTTAGTGAAGAAGGAGAAAGGAAGAAGGGTATCTCAGAGAAGAGAAGGATGAAAAGAAACAACATAAATTGAATTAAAAGAAAAAAGAAAACCAAAGAGGGAATTATCTAGTTCCCCAGAAAAGATTGTGCCTTTAGCAAATCCCTAAAGCAGTTATAAAACTTTGCCGGGCAACACTGAGAAGATGCAATGGACAAAAAAAAAATTCTTCTCCACTCGCAACCTCTGAGAATGCTTAATAATGGGCTGTAATCTGTGTTCAATTGCGTTTTCCAGAAGTTTTCCTCCACTAGCATTTTAGATGACATATTTCTTGCTTCATACCCTTCAACTCCATCATGTTCTAAAGTGCTGCTCAAGCTCTGTGACCAGGAATAACATGCTTAGGAGTAATCATGTCAGCCACCTGGGATGTTTAGTGATAAAGCTATGGATTGTAGTTACAGCAAAATGAAATAGATTGGATATTGTGTATCTGTTCCTTCTTTCATGCAGCAAAGAATAACTGATGTTTGTGTTGGTGTATGTGCATGTGTGTAGGGGAAAAATTAGAACACATCCTCACAAATACTTTGTACTTTGCTTTTAAATTTCATTGGCTAATGGAGAAATGGAGTATTGATAGGAGCACCAACCAGTGGTGGGTTTCAAAATTTTGTAGAACCTCTTCTGTAGGTGTGGCCCGCTTTGTGGGAGTGGCTTTCCAGCCATGTGACTGGATAGGAGTGGCTTTCCGGCCATGTGACTGGGCGGGCGTGGCCAATGTGTAAATGTGGTGAAACTCACTTAACAATGCTCTTGCTTAGCAACCAAAATGTTAGCTCAGAAACTCTGGCATTTGAAGCACACAAGTCTTAAAGCTGTCAAGTTACAAGACCCTTGCACCCCTAACCCTTTAGAAAAAAAACCAGGGGTGTTCAAACTTGACAGCTTTAAGACTTGTGGACTTCAACTCCAAGAATTCCTCCTCCAGTCATGTTGGCTCATTAACTCTGGTATTGAAGTGTGCAAGTCTTAAAGCTGTCAATTTACAAGACCATTTGCACCCCTAACCCTTTAGAAAAAAAAACCCAGGGGTGTTCAAACTTGACAGCTTTAAGACTTGTGGACTTCAACTCCCAGAGTTCCTCCTCTCGCCCTTCATATTGATGATGTGCGGACGGGGAAGGGGAGGGAGCTGGAACTGGTTCTAAACAACACTGTATATTTGTGGAACCTCTTCTATAGAAGAGATTAGAACTGGCAGGAACCCACCCCTGGCACCAACCATTCCAGCAAATTAACAATGACTTATGAAAGGAGAGTTTGGGCTGGGCTGTCTTAAAAACTTAAAGTTTTAGAATTAGAGGATGATTTGTAGGACAACAGATTTAGTCAAAAGAGGATATGGAGCTACATTCTTAATCCACAATCCTATAAAACTACAATTTGTATACTTCCTCTTCATAAAAAATTAGAGAGGCTTGTTGACATTAAACAATTAAATTTAAAAACCAAAGTATTTGTTAACATGTTTGTGGTTTTCTAATTTTCCCCTACACACACACACACACACACACACACACTTCAATGCTACGTGAAACAAGTAACAGATACATAAAAAAACATTCTATTTTGCCCCAACTACACCCCATTAGCTTTATTATTAGTGACTAAAAACAGAAACAACCTTTAAATTAGATCTGCTAACTCCCTCAGGCTTTTTCATGCAAAATAAAATTGTAGCAGCCACATTGGTAATAAACTATGCTCTTTCAAAGTCCAGGTTAAAAATACTAAAATTAAAAAAAATGGACACTGACTGTCCACAGTGTTCATTCTGTTTGTTTGTCATCATTGTACGAGAAAAGAGTTCTTACATAAGTCAGTGAACCAAGACAGCTGGTTAAGATTCAGATGATTTATTCAGGTAAACTTTCCAGAGAAGGAAGAATTGTTTTCTGTGTATATGTAATATTAAGAACTTGCCATTTTAGTTTTGTTTAAGTAAAACTGTGTCAATAATGCAAAAGCTCAAGAAGAATCCAATTATCTTAACCTTAATGTAATGTTTCCACATACGTTTTCCATTAGTTTGAAACACTCCCTAGGCTGGAAAGTCATTATTTTCACCAGATATTTACTGTGACAATCCTGCAGTATTCTTTAAAAAGTCTGAAATTTGATTTTGAATGAAAAAATGATCTTTAAAAACTGGCAATGGCCACTTCTCAGTTTAGAAAGGAAGCTCATTAATATATTTTGTATTTGTAGTATTCGTTATACAATACTAAAAGCATCATCATCCTACATTGTTTTTAAAAACAGATTCAGTTCATCCACGTATTTATATGATGAATGACAATAGGGTTTTTAAATTTGTTTGTGATGAGACTGGAATTAACTTCATCACTGTCTTTTATCTACCGCCACTTAAATTAGAAATGAAAAGGCAGGAGTTTATCTATAATCATTAATTTACCTCAGATAAAACAGCAAACTTTACCAATACAGAAATGCACCTGTAATGAATGGTAAGTCATTTCCAAATTGGTAACTTTCCCAAATTGTTGACCATATATTAGTGAGAAGTGCCCTCTATCCATTTCTTTGAGAACTAGGTGTATAACTAACTAAGCATACATACATACACATACACAATAATGGTGTCTTTCTTGAGAGAAGACCTGGAGAAAAAATAGTCCTTTGAACCCTGAAGCTGGGCAGATGATTTCCCAAAATTTCTCCAAAGGAAAAAGAATGTCTTCAAAACCATCTCCACAGCAAGACAGCGGGGGGGGGGGGGGGGCGTAGGGGAACCAAGTAAGGCACTCCCTCATTATGTCTTCCTTGGATTTAATTGAAATGTAGGAAATTAGAGAGTTTATAGATAATTGCTGGAAAATTGATTTATGATAAAAGATAGAACATGCAAGCATATCCTTGGCATTTCATAATTAGATGCAAGAATTCTACAGTAAAATATAATTTAAATTAATTATAATTAATTAGTTAATGACAATAAGCAATTCAGACTGAATAAGAACTGGAGGAAAATATTATTATTTTTCTTAAAATTACAGTCAGAGTCCTGTTTCAGATTTCAGCCACACATACACTTGATTTCTCAGAAGATTATATGTCTTACTTCAAGATTGAAAGTTAACAGTGAAACAAAAGCTTGCTAGCAAAGTTTGATTTGAAGTAGGAGTACATAGATGTAGAGTACATAGCAGAAGTACCGCTCTCCATCAGAGGGGCAGATCAAGATTCTCAGCTAGTTGATTCTGACACAAAAATAGCTTGTGCAGTCAAATCTGTGGAATGTCAGCCTCAGGAAGGACAAAGTCAGAAATCACTTCAGGTTGATAAAGAACAGGTGCCAACTGAGCAACTAGAAAAGTCAGGTGAGTGTGACACAAAGCCTCTTAGTCCCTGCACTAGATGAATAACTAAAAGAGTACAACAGTGAAGATATATTTGGTTCCTCACCAAGCAATGGAATGAACCAGATTATTGACAGCTGGTTGCAGTCTTATTTAAGAAATAGCTCAGAGTCAGGTGGTTTTTACTGAACAACTGATCTCTGGCTCATATGTGATACTTGTGTGTGTATTGTATTCTTGAACCTTTGACAGGTGATATTCAGCAGGTTCTGACCAGTTCTGGAGAATCGGTAGCAGAAATTTTGAGTACTTCAGAGAAATGATAAATATCACCTTTGACTGGCCCCGCCATCATCTATTCTCTGCCTCCTGGGTCCCAGCTGATTGGGAGGAAATGGATATTTTTCAGTAACCATCCCCTGGAATGGGGAGGGAATGGAGATTTTACAGTATCCTTCCCCTGCCATGCCCACCAAGCTATGCCCACAAGACCGGAATCCCATCACTGGTCAGAATCAGAATCTGACTTCTGATCTTGGACCATGATGAGGATTCAGTGAATGAACCCCAATTCTCAGAGTTCCCCACTTTTAGTCTTTCAACTCTATAACTGTAGAGAGACAGTTGAGGAAATCTGTAATCTCAATATTTCCATTGCACAAATTCTGTCCTTTGTCTTGCAGTTACCAATCTTTAAAAACAATCCTATAGAGAAAGGAGCTAGTTCTGTACTTCCAGGTTTCATGTAATTTAATAAAAGGGAATGTGTTTTAAATGTCATATACATGTAAATGCCAAAAATAAGCTCTATATTATATTTTATTATGTACGTACTCTGGAGGGTTTTTAAAAATACCATTCTGTCACTGCTTGGTCAGATGATTTGATTTTGAATCCCAGAAAACTTTGCCATCGTAATCTATTCCACATACTTACAGTCTACCAATGGTTTATTTTGCACCTCTTCGAAACCTTTTCCTAAAGCTGCTTAAAGGTAAAGGTTCCCTTCACATATATGTGCTAGTTGTTCCTGACTCTAGGGGGCAGGGCTCATTTTAAAGCCAAAGAGCCAGTGATGCCCAAAGACATCTCCGTGGTTATGTGGCCAGCATGACTAAACACCAAAGGTGTATGGAATACTGTTACCTTCCCACCAAAGGTGGTTCCTATTTTTCTACTTGCATTTTTACATGCTTTCAAACTGCTAGTTGGCAGAAACTGGGACAAGTAACAGTAGCTTACTCTGTTACGCAGTGCTAGGGATTCGAACTGCTGATCTTTCTGATTGACAAGGTCAGCATCTTAGCTGACCACGTCCCTTGCAACCCCATAAAGTTGGGAGTGAGCAGCTCTTTGTCTATTGGTTGACTGCAGCTGAGCTCCATATTTTATGTATATTATCTGTTTCTGATCCCACTATCATCTTCATTTTTGAAATTCATTGATCATTTTGCCGCTGGAATTCAATTTAAATATATGTACAGTATTTTTAAATGGGTGTGATACCTGTAAAGCCTTGAAAACATTGAAAATAAGAAAGAATGAATGCAGCAGTTTTTTCAGAAAAAACATTATTCTTATATCAATCTTTTCTGACTTCTTGCTCCTACACATTCTAGACTACAATTCACAAGATACTCAAGCAGCATAGCTACACCAACAGGAAACAGTTGGAGAGGATAACATTTAGGTCTGATCTCTGTGTTTTGACAGATTTTTATCTCCACAAGGGACGTTCTGAATGTTTTTATTATGATAATGTACTATTCCAGTTTTCTTGCTAATAAATTCTTGCTGTACATCTTATCTTCTAAATAGCAATATGAAATTCTCCATTGTGAAACATAAGCAAACACATTTATGATGATTTGGATGATTTTTTTTAAAAAAGCCCAGCCAGGAATTAATTGTTGGTTTATTTATTTATTTATTTACAATTTTCTTTTGCTGGTAGTAATAGCAATAAACAGTGTTGATGCCGTAGGGTTATAACTAAGTAAATTAGCTGGTAAAGTGAAACTGTTCAGTTTTTAATACTGTGGTTGTTCATTCACCATTGAATTGGTTTACTTTGTGATTTAACTGGTCTCTGCAGTGTACTGCAAGTTTACAGCAAAATGTATAAAAGGATTGTATCTTTTACGAGGAGATAAGTAAGAACATCATCATCATCAAACAACATTTTAAAGGAGGCAAGGGACCATTACTGCTTAAGAATCTTTTACTTAAAAAGATAATTGCTTTGGGGAAAAGAAATTTTATTTAATAAGGATTGAAGAACATGTACAGCTGAAACAATCCTACAAAATTTAGCACATTTTCTAAAGAGACCTTTTTTCCTTTGTTTGTCTACTGATAAATGAAATAGTACAGATTTCATTGTCAATATATTTTATCCAAAGAGGGCTATAAAGTTAGTGATCCTCTTCAGTGGTGGGTTTCCATTTTTTTTTACTACCAGTTCACTCGTGTGGCACCTCCTGCCACCGCCACTATCTGTTTACCCGATTTGGGCTGAACCAGGAGCAAACCACTTCTGATTCTCTTCGTCTCCTTTAGGCTAATTAACAGATGTCAGAAAACAACAATTCAAAAGGCCAACAACCTAAGTCAGCTCAGAACTAAATCCACCATTTGAATGATACAATTAAAAGTAAAATTAGCAGAGAATCCTCAAACATAGAAAAGAAGAAGCAAAAAGGAACAAAACTAAGATTAAGCAAGTGATAAGATAATGAATTAGATTGTAGCCATGACTGAACTTGCAGGTGAATATTAACTAATTTGTTCCCACTCTTGGGATCAAGGCAGCTTGAGGTGTGTATGAAAGATAACAGAACCTGTGGGTCTCCATATTGTCACTTTGATGAAAAGCCAGTTTTGTCTAGTGGTGAAGGCACCTGAGTAGAAAGCAGAACCCATGAGTTCTAGTCTTGCATTGCCATGAAAGCTAGTTGGAACAGTCACTCTCTTTCAGTCCAACACATCTTGCTGTTGTGGTGAAAATAAGAGGAAGAAGGTGTATTAGATTGTTTGCCACTTTCAGTTATTTGTAAAAGATAGGGATACAAACAAACAAACAAATAAAATATTATATTTGACCTTCTCCAATCCTGAAAATCATAAACTGTACATTCACATATTTATTGATAATTAGTATCTGCCAATTTGACAAAAAACAAAAGAAGGATGGATACTTTTGCCCATCTTTTTTTTTTTCAAACAAATTTTTTATTGATTTTTACAAAAAATAATCAGGGAAAGGGATGGTGGATAAGGTACAAATTTTGACAGTTACATTATGCAGGAAATGGCCCTCCCCCCATTCTCATAACTTTCATTTATTAATACATTAAGTTGTTACTACTTAATAATATTTTGTCAGCATATTTTAACCTTTTATCTTCAAATGATTTCAATCATTTAATATCGGACAGATTTTCTAGTTCATTTTTGTGATCTAAGTTTTCTCGATGTTGCCTCTTCTCCCTCTTCCAGCAAGGCTCCAGCACCTCCCGTGTCCTGTATAACCCGTGTAGTGTCATCAGATTTATCCAGGAGGACTTTGTTTTTTTCCATGAAGGCCTCAGCCTCCATAGTTGTGTTAATTCTAACTCTAGTGTCCTCCCAGAATATTAACATACCTTCTGGCAGAAGCCACCGAAACCACACCCCTTTCTGGTATAATTTCTTCGCTAGAAGCGAATAATTTTTTCTTTTATCTCTAACTTTCTTAGGGATTTGTTTCAGAATGGCTATTTCTCTATCCTTGTATTTTAATACTTGCCCCCTTTGTGCACTTAGAATCTCATCTCTTGTAGTCTTTCTGAGAAATTTAATGTGGACCTCCCTTGGAACGTTATGTGTTCTGGCATATGCTTAATTTACTCTATAGACCAGGTCAATATCCCACCCCAACTGTTGTCTGTCTTTTTTGATGTATTCAGCCAATAATTTTGTCATAATGTCCCTCAAGTCTTCATCATCAGCCTCAATTACGTTTTGAAATCTAAGGAAAAAAGACATCCTTTCAAATTCCATTTTTATCTGGTGGTTCTCAAGTTCTTGATTTCCTTTCTGGACCCCCCTCACCTCCCCCCTCATCTCAGCCATCTCCTCCTCCAAAAGTTCCAGTCTCTGTGAATTTTGAACCGTTCGGTTTTGGTTCTCTCTGAGCTGGTCATTCATTTCTTTCAGTTGATTTTTCAAGGCCTCCTGCCCCTTTAAGAGCTGTTGGAACATCTGTTGGGTTAGGTCCACCTCAAGGGGCTTAGACTGAAGTAAAGACGTTATTGTCTGTTGTCCGCTGGGGCTGGACACTGAAGATGCTGGGGCAGAGCCAGCAAAACCCGGTTTCCCCGGTGGTGGTCTTTTTGGTGGCATTGTAGTAAGAAGAGCTCAGAAATGACTGTGTCAACACAGGGAAAAAGCAATTGTAAAAGTGGATAGCCGAGAGAGATCATGAGGCAGGCAGCCCAGACAAATAAAGACCTTTTCTAAAGTCTAAATCCAAGCAGTAAAGTCCATTGTTCCAAGTCCAGGATAAAGTGTATCAAGAGATATCTCTGAGTGTCACGGAGACAAAGACAAGATGCCAGCAGTTTCTGTGGGTGGAGTCAAATTTCAAAGTACATGAAGACAACGGAAGTGTGCCATCTTGCCTTGCCAGCTCCAGAATCAGAAGGCAACAAATCAAAAGTTTTCAAAAGTTTTCAAAAAGTCAGATCATCACCTCATTTTCACAATTGCAGTAGAGAAAATCTGCTGTTTGCTATGAGCGTGACTTCATTCCAGAGCTCACCCCCCTCCTCCTCCTCTGGGGGTGGAGAGCAGTTTAGAACCGCTTATCCAAGGGGGGAGGAAATCCCCCTCCCTCCAGTCACACTTCCCAGGAACGGGTTGAAAGTTTTTCTAAAGAGCTGACAGTCTTTTTTTTCCCTTCAGTCAAGAAGGGGAACGGGGGGATTTCCACCTCACCGCATTGCAGCTGCAGCCTTCAAATCATCAATCTCGCCCAGCTGCCTCGACGCGAAAGCGCAGGAAAGCGCCTCCCCTTTTGCCTCCTGGTGCCTAGGGCGATGCAGGGAGCCCCCTCGGCTGCCGCCAACACAGGGGACCCCCCACTAAGCCGCCCCCTTGGCAGGGGCCCCTACAAGGCTTCCTGTGCTCCCCCGATCAGGGGGGAGCCCACCAAGAGCGCACGGGGCAAGCAAAGCATGCCCGTCGCAATCCACAGCCGGAACCAGAAGTCGATACTTTTGCCCATCTTTGTTGTATCCCTATAATAAAGTCCACTTATATTTTTATAATCTGTTACAGCTCATTACATCTTCATCCTTCTTGCCATCCAACTTCTCCCACACAGACATATTGAAATTCCTTACTTTTAAAAAACATTAATAATTGTTTCTTTTTTTAACTTTAAAAAATCCAGTACATTTATAGAAACTCAGAATGTTTTATGAGAAATGTCTCCCCCCCTTTTTTTTCTGATTCTTTAAGGAATAACTATGTGAAAATCAACTTTACCTATCTGGACATGCCAAACAAGGAGAAAATGCTAGATTTTAAAATAGTGTTTAATAAATCCTTCAGACATTTCTCACATGGCCTGCCAAATGTTTCTTCAGATTTCAGTGAACAAACAAAAAACTTAAAATAATTACCTGGCTCTGAATTACTCTGCTTTGCCAAAGTGGATTATCATATCTACTAGGAAACACATTAGAGTACAAATCCAGCATTTTATTGTTTTACACCAAGATACTTGGTTACAAGTTTTAAAAAAAGTTTCCAGTGTTTCCTGAATCCAGGTTATTTCCAGCTTCCAAATAACAGTGAATTAGAGTAAAAACTTTAATACTGATCCTATAATCTCCCCCCAAAAAGGAAACAAGGAAAAGTATATTAAACAAGTGCTGCTAAAAGTTTGAGTGGCCTTAATGGAGAAGGGAAGAGAACTTCACAGAAATTTCACAGACATTCCAGGAGAGACAATTGCTCGAGTTTTAAAAGGTCTAAATCAATTAATTTAGTCTCAATAAGAATTCCCTATGAATAAGCAAGTTAGCAATGAGAGGTTGTATGGTACTGCCATGATAAAGTGGCAGATCCTGTAATTATCTTGGAAATTAAGGGCAGGATACCTTATTTATTCATTATGTTGTTTATGTTAATGCTGATGTTTTACTGATATCACATGTCATATCATTTGGACAGTACAGGACATAACCAAGATTCTTGGCTGCATTTTTTTGTTCCAATGAAGCTGTTGCAACATTATCTCATTTTAACTGGGCTAGATCCTGCTTGGCACAGTAACAGTTTTAACTGGAACACTTCTTTAATATATCAATTTCATTGCAATGCCCCATTTTCCCATGTAGTCTGGGACAATTTACATAAGCAAAAATGATATTTCAAGTAAGACATTTGTTTTAGACATTTTGTCCAAGCTGCCTGGCTATCATGTGGCAAATGGATTTTCTATCATGATTAGGTGATTCAGAATTGATCGTGTCAAACAGCAGCCTATACTTGCAATCTCCATGGGATGTACATTCAGCTATAATACATGTCAAATTCACCTCAAGGCCACTGTTTGTTTAATTGCTTTTATGAATAGCAGGTAATGAAATGAAAGTGTTTCAAGACAGATGTATTTTCAAGGGACCTTTGCTATCATGCAGGATGTAAGACTGATGATAGATTCATTTATCCTGAGACAGTTTGGAATTTAGCTCCATAGGCTGATAGAGATGGCAATAATATTGATGATAATGCTAGGATTTATTTTTAGATCAAGACTAAATCCAGGCCATCATATTGAGAGCATGATGGAATTTCATTATCCCTTTCAACATCATGAGAATTCCCATCTTGTGCCCAATTGTAGGGATTTTGGAATATAATCAGGCACTTTATGTTTTGATGAATTTTCTCACAACTGTAGAACAGTGAGAAAGGCCAGCAGTCTGGCTCCAGGCCTTAATGTTAAATAAAAGTTTTATTATCAGAAGTATTTGAGGGACATACAGAATTCCTTTAAATGGTATCTCCCAAAGGCCAACATCTTGTAAGCTGTTTTGGGCGTGTGTTGTAATTTCTGGGACATCAGATATTTGAAAAGATAAAAAATGAGTAGCCTGAACTAGATTACAAATCAAGCCTTTCTATCAGGTATAAGACATTTATTCAAATGAAATATAAAATCTGAAAGAGATAGAGGGTCAAATAATTCTGGATGCAAGCAAGAAAATATGCAGAAGGAGGAGAAGGAAGTATATTAAAATCAATGTTCAGCAATGGAAACAATATCCAAAAAGATATAAAATTAATTATGAGCAAACCTACATTATATTTATTCCATTATGTGTTTATATGCAGACAAAATTATTAACAACTGTAGTCCTATTCAAAATGAGTCCTTGGGCAAATGCAGATTGGCAAATAGTCTCCCATTACACCATAAATACTGTTGAGATGATACCAGAAAATACAGCTGAGCATTCCAATTTTCTCTGTTCAGAATGACTGAATTCTGTGCTTCATATATTTAGGACACATTTTGGCTCTCTATATTCAATTGTATGAACTTTTTTTTTTCATTTTCTTTCTCTCTTTTGCTCAGGTCCTTCACTGCCCTTGCTGTAGATATGTGTGAGCACCTCTTGCATACAAATGTCTCAAGAGCATGCCAAACTTTCTTCTGTGAATTGAATGTCATTTCTTTCATCCAAAGCCACAAAGGCATCTAAATCTTCACTGTCATCTTCCAAAGCTGAGAAGAGTTTTAGCAGACAACCTGTCAGACATGTCTCATCAGTAGGGAGGTGGGCCAACCACGTTTTTGTATCTGAATCCCATGACTATCAAATTGGTTGCTAATTTATCTCAATATAGTGCTTGTTATATCTACAAAGTCCTGTCATCATATGCAGGCATTAATATCTCTATTTCATAAAATTGTAGGGTTTTAAGTTGCAAAAAGACATAATTTGTCAACCGAGGCTAACTGAATTGTACAATGTCCAGACCATTTCTGCTCATTGAGAAGATCATTTCTGTGCAATTAATTTTCAGGTTAAGGGAAAAAAAATATTTCTCAAAATGTTCGTATTATTTACGTAATAGCTATCTATTTTTATTTCCCCAGTCAGAATGTCCTGGTTTCTTGCTCTTTTATTCTAGACAAGTTCATTGAGGTGAAGGGACGACATTTCTTGTAAACCCTTTTAGTCTTACTTAGAACCCTTTCCTGTACTATTCTTCTCACTCCTTTCCATGTCCTTGTGATGTCCCTCAATTTTGGGGGGCTACGGATGGGTGAGACTTTCACTCCCACCTGGAATGGTTTGTGAGGGGCCCGTTTCTTCTCCGCCTGGGCTTTGTGTGCACCAATGGCTTTGGTCAGGGCTGTTTTTACTGCGCTCCATACACTCTGTTTGGTGCCCATCCACTCATCGAGCTGGCAAGGAGAGGAGGGTTCTTGAGGGTACTCAGGAATAGGTATGAAATCGAACCACTGACCACCCAGAAGGGGGTGAACCTGGTGCTGCTATGTACTGTATTGTTACACCTTTGCAAATGGCAGGAGCTTCTACCCAATTAATTTGTTGGTAGGTGACATAACAACGGAGGTAGTGTTCCACCATTCTCTCTATCACTCTCCTCTTTTCAAACTCTGTTTCATGTGTAGTGGACTGCCAGATGAAAGATTAGAATAACTTACTTTGACATAAGGCTCAGTATTACAGGAGACTTTATAAACCCTTTAAAATGCCTGCTCTCTGATCATTCATTTAACAAGAACTATATAATAATCATGTTCACAGCAGTATGCATTGCTAGTCTTTCTAGACTAAAGTAAGAATATTGAGAAATATATAATTACATTGGTGTCAATAAAATTATAAAATAAACTTCTTCCATTTCATATTACTACAGCTAGTGGACCACAAAACATTTTCCCTGCATTTAAATTTGCTAATAGAAAACCATGTATTTTACTTTACTTGAATTTAAATTTAACTTTAGTTTAAATTAAGCCAGAGGTTATTTTTTAAACTTTTATATGATAAGCAATAATAAAAAAGCTTATTGACAGTATGGAATGTAGTTACATTTTAAACATCAGCAATGCATCTTAGGTAAGGTCCTGTAAAAGCAATCAGGATTTTTCTTGCAAGAATTAGTCTTAATTCCTCTATGATGATTTCCTGACAAATTGTAGAGGTTTCATCACTGGAGGTTTTTAAGAAAAGACTGGACATCCAAAATGGTGTAGGGTCTCCTGCTTGAGCATGAGGTTAGACTGCAACACCTCCAAGGTTCCTTCCAGCTCTATTCTGATTGATAAATAATGTTGACAGCTAATAATATATGTGTTGTCAATATCATATGGATAACATTATATCAAGGAAATGGATTTGTAAACACATGAATATTTTAGAAGCACTGACTGTGATGTGACTGTAGCATACATTTTTGAGTAGTTTAATACTTTATAAGAAAACAAATCATTATAAGTTCAATTATTTTGGAATTAGTTACTCAGATGGCTCTGTATGGAAATCTGGTGCTCTTGGTGCATTCTTAGTCTCTAATCAGGGGATTAGTTGCCCTGGCTAGTGGAAATTACTGCAGTTGCGTTAGGCTGAAAATAATAATGGATACAGTTCAGAGGTGGGTTCTTACCAGTTCACACTGGTTCGGTAGAACCGATAGTGGAAATGGTGACTGGGTCACCGAAGCGGTAGGGACGGCATGCTCGCCATGCCCCCGAACCAGTTCCCTGCTCACCACATCTTTTTTGACATTTGTAATGTTCTGCGCACCTATTTAAAGCCAACTGCGCATGCACATGCACCGAACTGGCAGTAATGCTGGCAGAAACCCACCCCTGATACAGTTGATTATTTAAGGACGGTAAATCAAATGCCAATTTCTTCTTCTTTTTTCAAGTAGTTGTAGCAAGCTTTTCTCAAGTGGCAATGCTTGATATCAGAGAACATAAGAAGAACCCAACTGAAAAGAGAATTGGAACGTTCTGTTATCCTAGTGACCAACCAGATGACAATTGGAAGTCCAGAGGCAGCTTGGAGGACACCAACTGTATGCTTTTTTTGATGGTCTACCATAATTGATTTTCAGAACTACTCTCTTTCGTATATAAGACTAGAGATATTGTTGCTCTGGCCATCACTGACTAATAGATACATTGTAAATAAACTTGCTTTCTTGGATCATGTAGATGATTACCAAACATTTTTTTTGGAAAAAGATTGTTGGGTAGATCTTTGGGTAGATATCTTTCTGGATCATTAGATAAGGAGAAAAGCAGCTGTCCAGATAATGTAGACGCAGTATTATAAAACTGTATTATGTCCCTTACTTATGCCCCTTATTTGTATATTTCTTCTGTGCTTAAAAAAAAACCTCCATGAATTTATTTTTTTACTGGAATGTTTACATACCCTTTATACTTTATGTAGTTCCTAAACAAGTAACATGGTAAGCTTAAACCAATGGAACAATCCATATTAGAAGGCATTCTGCAAGATATTTGAACATTTTGCTTCTCCCTTCTTACACAGCCATATGAGAGCATTTTTAAGCTGCGGTAAGCAGGCTAGCACTTCAGGTGTGACTGCACCATATATTTACACAAAGGTATTACATTATGCATTTCATTTTCTGTTCTTTTTCTAATAAACCCAAGCATGAAATTTAACTGTTTCATAGGTGGCTTCAGTTTAATCCTTTCCCAGTCATTTACCTCTAACTCAGAACATATTTAATAGTTTTCATTTTTACTATATCAGAAATGATTATTTGATAATGTCTGCAGAGTTTAAGATAACGTTTCAATCATGTTTCAACCATTTCACAGAGGACAGGTGCATTTGCAATAATACGAGAAAATGGAAGGAAGAACAAGGGGCTCTGCTTCCTAGATCTAATCTTTTTTTAAAAGGAAGAAATTGGTTGAAAAGCTAAAAGTGACTGGCGACTTTGGGAAAAGTTACCTTGTGATACTAGAATGTGTGACAACTAGAGAAGGAAGAGTTGAGAAGGGTCAAACTGCATACAGGTAGTCCTTGACATACAACCTGTGGTGTCACATTGCTGTCATATGACATTGCATGATGTTTTTCCCTTCATAGAGCTGTGGTGGGCGTGGCCTGAGCATGACACATCTGGCCTGCAGGCCATCAGTTTGACACCCCTGACATACAACCATTCACTTGTGAACTGTTTGAAGTTACAGTGGCAATGAATGGTTGTTAAAACTGATCTTTGGAATTCCCTTGCTAACCTGCACCTCTTGTACACCTTCGCTTTACCACCACATCACTTAGCAATGGAAATTCTGGTCCTCATAATAGTTGATTTGGCTTTGGAGTAAAAGGATGTCACATCCAATGGTTTGAACTCCTGAAGGAAAACAACATCCAGAAATATTGGGAAACCATATGAAATGACATATGGAAGGTGCAGTCGTAAATAAATAAAAAAGTGAAAAATATAAAGAAACCTGTGCTGTAAAAAATGATGAAGAGAAAAAGGGATATGTATAGGAAAAGGAAGGGACACATAACCAAACGTTGCTACAAAATTGTCTCCAAAAACTGTAGAAACCCTGAAAAAAAAAACCTCCAAATGAATTCATTAGAAATGTTAAAAAAATAATTTTTAAAAGGCTCTTTGGGAAGGTTAGAAACCTAAGAAGCATAAGAGAGTGTAAAGAGAAATTGGTATACTGATAACATTTTGTGCTGCTGGTGGGTTTTTATATCTTTCTCTGAAGGGAAATGGAGTCCTGAGAGACCCCAGGTCAATGGGGAACTGCAGTTTAAAATAGACAAGAAAAGGATAATTGAAAGAAATTCAAATTTCCAGGGACAGATGGATTATGTCCCAAACTGCTAAAGAAAGTAATGAAGGTGATTGAAATTTTTGTAAATTCCTAGAAGACTGATAATGTCCCAGAAAAATAGACATGTTGCTCTTCATATTAAAGAGAAGGGGAAAAATGAGTACTCTGGAAGCTACAGACATGTCAGCTTAAGATGTATATTGGGGAAGGTCTTTGAACACACTGCAAAGTAATACCACTTGGATAGGCATGCTATAATTAGCAGAGAAGCATGGGTTAGTCAAAAATAAATCATTCCAGATTAAATCCACCTACTTCTTTGATAGAATTACTAACCTAGTTTATTGGGGAATATTGCACACATAATATATCTGGACCTGACCAGAGTGTCTCATGATAACTTTACAAATACAATGGTAAAATATCGACTAGATAATACTAGATGCAATCTGGTGGCAGGGCAGGAATTCTTCATGGATGAAGATTAAATTGCAACTAACATGCACTTATGTCAAGTCAAATTGCTCGATCACTCAAAAAAGATTAAGGTTAAACTTGTATTTAAGTTCTTGAATATATAGAACTCCAGAGGTGAAAGAAAAGTTTATCATCCTGTATTTAAGAGTTTCATGTTAAAAAGAAAACAGAAAATGAAGAAGGAAAATTAATATTTCATTTTAAAACTTGCATGTTTATTTTAAAAGTAACATAGCAATATATTGCAGTGTAATTTGTTATTGATATTAAAAAATGACCTCTTTTCTAGACCTCAGCTTAATAGCAATGTCTAAATATGTTTTGTATGACTTATGATTATTGACTTTGATCACCGAGTTCAGCGTTGATTAAGAAAATCTCAGCCATTTCTATTCATAATAATTGGATTAAGGTTTCTGGTGATAATATGTGGAATGCATGTGAATAAATATCTTTTACCACATAATAAAAGACCGTCCTAGTAAATTCAAAGGAATTACAGATAAAATGAGGGCTAATTATTGTTTTGCTTAATATATGCTATTACATCATGCAAGAAAGTAATTGAAACCATGCTTTTTTCAACTTTTCTTAATGCTCCCCAAATTGTGTGATAATTGGTGTGATAATATGCATAACTTTATCATATTTAAATCACTATGTTGGCATCATTGTCACTTTGATGATTCGCTTCCACTCTTCTTAAGCCTAAAAAGTTATTTGGGAGGGAAAAAGTGATTTCTGGATTATGTCTCATCTGGTCATTGGCAATTCATGATGACCACATACATTTTTCCATCTGTTCTAAATTTGTTCTTTCAGATTTCCCCAGAATGCATCCATTACTCCTGCAACTGAGTCCAGTCACCTTGCTGATGATTCCCTGTCTCTATCTGTCTACCCTTCTCAGTATTAGAGCCTTTTCCAGAGACTTAGATTGCCACATAATGTATGTAAAGTAGGATAATTTGAGCCTGGCCATGGGGTGAGTGATAACTTTGATTGATTATAGATTTGTTTATTTTCTTGACTGTCCATTGTATTCTCAGGGGTCTTATTCGATACTAAATTGTTTCAACTTCTACCCTCAAAACGACACTGTACGGCACTGCACACCAGAACAACTAGACACAAGGACAGTTCTTTTTCCCAAATGCCATCACTCTGCTAAACAACTAATCCCCACAACACTGTCAAATTATCTACTGTAAGGCTGTATTGCTATTATTCTTATCTTCCTTCTTAGTACCTATCTCTTTCCACTTATGACTATAACCATGTTTGAATCTTTAAAATTTATATTGTTTTATTTGTTTCCTAGTATAATTTGATTGCTTATTATAACCTATAACTATCACTAAGTGTTGTATCTTATGATTCTTGATGAATGTATTTTCCCTTTTATGTACACTGAGAGCATATGCACCAAAGACAAATTCCTTGTGTGTCCAATCACACTTGGCCAATAAGAATTCTATTCTATTATATTCTGTTCTGTTCTGCTCTGCTCTGCTCTGCTCTATTCTATTCTATTCTATTCTATTCTATTCTATTCTATTCTATTTGACCGAGTGCTGTAGTACCACTCTACTTGTGTGATTCTGTAGGAACTAAAGTTATGTGGGTTCTCTTCAATAACACATAAACTCATATCTTATATATAATCCTTTTTCTTTCATAACAGTCAGTATATCAAGCTATTATTGGAGGTTATATTTTGCCAGCTTTACTAAAGGCATCTCTTTTGAGATTTTAACTCCAGAGTTTCTCATTGAACCAATGAATTTCTCCTTAATTAAAGTACAGAAGAGGTCAATCAGAAGTATTTCCCTGTTTCAGATTAAACACACACATGCCATCTGAATTTACAAATGGTTTACTAGTGAGAAGCAATGCTTCAGATACAATGGGAGGCAGAGAATCAGCTGCACAGCCCCGGGGAAAGGTAGAGGAAAGTACATTGAACTGGTCCAGAGAAACAAATGCAGTCCTCAGACCAAGAATCAAATGCCAAGAAGGTTAATTAGGTGATCTGAGTCAAAGTGTTGAGAGCAAGGACCAAAGTAGGGGAGCAAGGACACAGGAATGTAGTACTGAGGTTGATGAGTTGCCCTCAATGAAGTGGCAGCTGCTGGTGCTGCTCTTAAATAGGCCACATGCAAGCATGGTTCAGTTAAAAAAAGATTCAATACCTTTGCTTCTCCAGAAACTGATAAGAGCTCCTTTACTTGACTTTCCAAAGCTAACAGCCCATTCCTGGAACTAAATGCTTTGCCAAGATACATTCATGACTGCTCACAAGTCTGTTCCTGCTGATTTTCTGTTGAGTCAGCCCAAGGTTGGTGATTATCTGCTGAATCCGGAGGCTGAGAGCTTCATGAATAGGCCTTCAGTCTTTAAAGAATCTGAGTCTCTACTAATAACCCTATTAAATTATTTTCATCACTTCCATATTCCAGATGTGGACTCAGTACCCAAATAAAAAAGTCAGACCTAATATTTTGGTTCTTCCTATGTCCAAATCCTTCAGAAAGCTTAAAAGTAAAATAATCATTTTTAATAAGAAAGTTATAGACTTTCTGAACCGACAGTTCAGATGAACTGAGAGATTTTTAGTCATCTCTATAGGAATGGATAACAATTCGAGTCCATCACATGAAAAGGTTTGCTATTAAAATATTGCTTTTAGTTCTCTTTTAGTTCTTTAGGCCTCATCGTTCGCCATTGATAGGTTATTTCTACTGGCACAGGGTTTCACAGGGTTTCCATATCAAACACGAGATTAAAGAATATACTGTAAAAATGTTATTTCACTGTTTCATTCTTTCACCACTCAACTTTTCAGTACCCCTTCATTTTTCATATTAGTTCTCCATCCATAATTCTGTGCAGTTCAGTATCCTGTTTGTAGGCTAGAGAAAAATGGCTTTCATGTGGCTCCTGGCCAACAAAACTGGTTTCATAATTCTTAACACCGAGAATCTCTTCATTAAAATAGTATCCACTGTCAAGTAGAAAAGAAGACCTTCTAGATTGATATCACTGGTCATAGAACATTTCACAAACCAGTATCTCTGACTTCCAAGGTTGGGCAATAGATACCCAGCTTTGTTAAAACCACTTGAGTATTTGTTACTCCTTTCCTGAATTTAATTTAATGCTGCTTGTCCCAAAAGGAGATAATATGAATGTAGTTATAGCATACATAAATTTTGCTGACAAACCTATAATGTTATTGGAAAACTGCTGCATTTCAATATTGCATTTTATAATTCATGATTGAAAATTGATCAGAGAATATTGGCATTGTGAAGAATCATGTAGATATATATTCATATAGTTACATGCTTCCACATCACAAGTCAATCATATGGATGTGTATGCAGGCCTTAATCCTGAGAAATCCGCAATGCAGTATAACTACAAGAAAAAAAATGGAGGAAGGGTTGTTTATATTTTAATTTTATTTTATTATTGTAGTGAAAGTAAAAACACCCAGATTTTCAATAAATCTTAGCAAGTGATAATATATGATCAAATATTATGAGTTGAACACTAATTAAGGTTACACCATCTTGAGGAGACAATCTGGGATGAGTTTGACCCTGTGACCCCCGAGGGCATGGACAGGATTATGGGGAGACTCTGTGCTGCCACTTGTGTGCTGGACCCATGTCCCTCATGGTTAGTTTCGGCTTCCCGGGAGGTGACACGAGGCTGGCTCCAGGCGATTACCAACGCTTCATTGAGAGAGGGGTTCTTTCCCACCGCCTTGAAGGAGGTGGTGGTGAGGCCCCTCCTTAAGAAGCCTTCCCTGGACCCAGCTTCTTTAGCCAACTACCATCCGGTCTCCAACCTTCGCTTTGTAGCGAAGGCTGTCGAGAGTGTGGTAGCACGTCAGCTTCCCCAGTACCTGGATGAAGCTGTCTACCTGGATCCATTTCAGTCGGGTTTCAGGCCCGGGTACAGCACGGAGACGGCATTGGTCGCATTGGTCGATGATCTCTGGTGGGCCCGGGACAGGGGCTGCTCCTCTGTCCTGGTCCTATTAGATCTCTCGGCGGCTTTCGATACCATCGACCATGGTATCCTACTGCGATGACTCGGGGATTTGGGAGTGGGGGGCACTGTTTTATGGTGGTTCTCCTCCTACCTATCGGATCGGTCGCAGTTTGTGTTGACTGGAGGGCAGAGATCAACCCCCAGGCGCGTCACTTGTGGGGTGCCCCAGGGATCGGTTCTCTCACCCCTCCTGTTCAACATATATATGAAACCGCTGGGCGAGATCATCCGTGGTTTGGTGGTACGGTATCATCAATATGCTGATGATACCCAACTTTTCATCTCTACCCCAAACCACCCAAAC